>NW_026067894.1:13624737-13754352 GCF_014885135.2 Alexandromys fortis
CCCCCCCGCAGGCTCATACGCTTGACTCTTTGGTCCCCAGTTGGTGGGACTGTTTGGGAAAGACTAGAAGGGGTGGCCTTATTGATGAAGTATGTTACTGGGGGCGGACTGTAAGGTTTCCAAACAGCTACCACTCTCCCACCATGCCTGCCAGCCAGCTGCCATGGTCCCTACGGTAATCCACTCACCCTCTGAACCTGTAAGCCCTCCCTAAACTCATTAGTCTGTAAGTTGCCGTGGTCGTGGTGTCTAATCACAGCGACTGAAAAGATAACAAAGAGGAAGGAGAGATTTTATCTCACAGGCTGAGGGTACTGTCACCATGGTGAGGGAGGCAGGCCAGCGGGAAGATGGCTGCTCACATTATGTCCCCAGCCAGGAAGCAGAGAAAGATGGATGCTGCTAAGCAGCTTCCTGTTTCCTTTTTTAATTAGCCTAGGATCTCAGTTCATGGGCTAGTGCTGCCTGCCCTCGGAATGGGTCGTCCTTCCTTAGGGAAACCTTTCTGGACATAACCCCCTAAACACAGACTAAGACACTCCTCTTGCTGAATTGCATTGGGTGTTGGGAGCATGCAGCGCTATTCCCGATTTTCGTAGGAAAACGTGTAGCTTCTCATCATGAAACAGGTTGCCAACTGTGGGGCTCTGTAGGGATATTTTGTCAATTTGAGGAAATCTGCCTCTTTTTTTTTTTTTGTATTTTGCTGAGAATTCTTATCATGAATGGATAATTTTTTTTTCAACTAGCCTTTTATGGACTTATTTGTATGCTCCTATGATTTTTCTTCTTTGGCCTGCCAAGGTGACGGATTGCACTAATTTCTGCTCACATAGTTTACGCCACATTTCTTACTGTTGGGTGTGTATACACATTGTTCCCCCGTTTTTGTTCCGTTGTTTCCATTACGCTGGAACTTCCAACACATGCTGTATTAGCACCCATCAATATTAACCCAGTAGGCGAACTCTCTCCAACTTGTATCTCTGGTGGAGGAGGAAGCTCCGCAAGGAGAAGGGCAGCTTGTTTGAGTCCAGCTACAGGCTAAAGACGGAAGAGACTAGTGGGAGACGTGGCCTCGGAGCCTGTTCCTCTCTGTCCCAGATGGCAGGTTGGGGCCTCACTGAGTAGGGCACGAAAGCCAGTAACTGACTGAGGTGTTTTGCGAGTGCTATTATGGACTTGTGGAAGAGTAAACCGCTTCGGGCCTAGGTGACGGACTGTGACGGGACTATCAGGCGAACTGGGATTCTGTTTTATAAATGCTGTAATCCAGCAGGTGGGAGCTGGGAGCCACGGAGATTCGAGCATTACAGCCGACATCCTTTGCGTCTGCGGGCTGCCTCTGGGGTCTATGAATGTACACAATACCCAGAGCTCTGCCCGCTATGCCTCCAGTTGTTTTGGTCTTCCTCAAAACCTAGCCAGTTTCTTTCCGAGGCACGTTTATCTTTGCTCCGAGTCTCTAGCCCAGGATACTCCCGTTCTGTCTGACTGGCCTGCCAGTTCCAAATGTGCTGCTCTTGTTTGGTACCCAAAATGGACTGCTAAGTGCTTCTGGGTCTGAAGAACTGCTGTGACCCAGAGCCCTCCAAGGCCAAAGGCGTTCCCTAAGAAGCCTGTTTCCTTTCATAGCTATCCACGATTTGCCTGATTTTATTAGCATTTATGATTGTGTCGGCTGGTTTTGTGTCGATTTGACGTGCATTAGAGTCGTATGAGAGAAGGGACTCTCAAATTACGGAGAAAATGCCTCCGTAATACTGGCCTGAAGAGATATCTGTAATGCATTTTCTTAATTAGTGGTTGCTGTAGGAAGGTCTGGCCCATCTTGGGTGGTACCAGCATGGGCCCTTGGTCCTGGAGTGTGTAGGAAAGCCATGAAGAGAAAGCCAGTAATCAACACCCCTCCACAGCCTCTGCATCTGTTTCTACCTTCAGGTCCTGCCCTGCTTGAGTTTATGCCCTGACTTCCCTGAGTGATGAACTGTGATAGGGAACTGGAAGCGGAACTGGAAGCTGAAATAGTCCCCAAGGTGCTTTTGGACACGGAGTTTTCTCACCTGGTGTTTTATCACGGCAATAGAAACCCTAACTAGGACAATGGGCTACGCTTTTGTGCCTTGTTCTCAGACAAGCCCAGACTTTCCTGTGTTCCATATTCGATTGCTGGCTGCCTGCAGTGAGCGCTGGAATCAATGGCAGCTCCCAATGACACGTCTAGGTAAAGAAGGGGACATAAAAAAGAACCCGGGATTTCTTTTCAGGAGCTGACGGTCTCTACCCCAAACTCTTATGGTGCAGGCAGGTTTGGCACCTGTCAACTCTTGGGTGGATCCCTATTAGCTAAAACCAATTAGGAGCTCTTATTGGTTCAGGCAAAAACACACAACTTCACTGGGTCCTAAAGACTTAAGCCTAGAACCTTTTTAACCACCAAAAAGGGCTGTGTCTTCCTGCTAGATGCAGACTGTGGACGAGGGAAGATCTGGTGATGCCATTGCTTCCAGTGGCCCCCAAGGAAGAAGCTGTCAAAGTGTCCCTGTGGGGAAGAGCTGGGCTACATGAAAACACGGGGGGAAGATCTCTCCCAGCATCACTGCCTCAACTTCTGCATCCAGAGGGACCGGAAATGAACGTTCTAGTTTCGCGTTCACAAACCACCTTTCTGATCAGTAATCCACTTTTTAAATTTTTTCTATGACTTGTAGCAAAAAACCCCAACACTTCACTTATTTATTATATTCACCTTTGGGTGCTAGAGCTGAAAGTTGGGCGTCCAGCTTGCCAGGCAAGCGCTCTGTCGCTGGACTGCATCCACACTTCCGGTAGGACGCTTACCCTGTTTAGAACACTTTCCGCCTGTTTCCTTCTGCTTTGCTCCCTGTTCTGTGTCATCGTAGGTGTGGACTCTGGCGCCTGCTCATTCCCCGACTTTCTTGAACTTTGAATTGATGACACTTTGCTGTACTTGATCGGGTCTCCTCACGAGGATGTTTGCTTTGATTCTACAGTCCCACTGCCTTTCTAGAAGGCTGACTTCTTGCCCGTTGACACTATCCTCAGGCAGACTACAGATTCTGACTTCTAATTAGGCACCTCTGAGATTGCATCACCACCGTACATGTCTGCCAAGTTGTGCAAATTGCTAGAATTTGCTGGGCTGTGTGGCACGGGGCTGTTACCTAGTGACTCAAGAGGCAGAGTCCGGAAAATTGTAAGTTGAACGCTTTCCTAAGCTACAGAATGAGGCTTTACCTTAGGCAAATAGAGAGACCCTGACCCAAATTAAAAAGTAGAATGAGGGGTAAGAGTGTCGCTCAGTGGTAGAGTACTTGCCTGGCGTGGCCAAGGCCTCGATTTTAATTTTAGTACTGCCAAAAAATTACTAACATTTATTCACAATTGTCCATAGGAAAGGCTTTTTTTTTCACTTATCAACTATGCTTATATGTGCTCAGACCTCAGCAAAGAGCTCCATGAACCTGATCTTTAGAGATTTGTTTATGTGTCTGTGTGTGTGCCTGGGTGTATGAATATGTACCATGTGCATGCATGTGTCTGTCTGCAGATGCCAGAAAAGGCATCAGATCCCTGGGAGCTGGTGTTACAGCCTCCATTGTGAGCTGCCCAGTGTGGATGCCGGGAACCAAACCCAGATCTTCTGTAAAGACAGAAGGCACTCTTAACCTCTGAGCCGTCTCGCTCCTCATCAGTGTCTCTAACCATGGTGTTTTGGTGTTCGTGCCAATCTTGGACCTCTTAGGAAAGTGTTCCAGTTTCTTTTCTGTTTCTCCAAAACAAAAGAGAAAGGGTCCCAGAGGGTTAGAGTCCATCATGGTGAGGAAGATGTGGAAATGGCAGGGAAGACATGGTGGCACAAGCAGGGAGTTGGCTGGTCACATTGCCTCTGCTCTCAGGAAGCAATCAAATAACAGCAAGTGGACCCAAGACATAAACTCCAAAGCCTGCCCCCAGTGATGTAGCAAACCCTAAACCCTAAAGCTTCCAAAACCTTCTTAGACATCACTATCAAATGGAGACCAAGTATTCAAACACACCATGAGTCCATTGGGGGCATCTAATATTCATACCACAATAAGAGAGAGGCTCAGTTTCTCCTTAATCCTCACCTCCAGGCAGAACCTGGGAGAAGACAGATAAGGGAGTTGTTCGTGGTTCTTTGAGGGAATATGATGAAGTCTACCTGTAACTCCAGACATTGGTTCTACTCCAGTTCTTCCTATTCACTGAAAATCTGGGTATTCACATAGTTGATGAACCCAGGGAATTAGTTGGTAGCCATTCATTCCTGTTGAAGATGCTCACATTCCTGTAAGTGCCAGCTGTAGCCAACGTACCATGAAGAAATAGCACCTCATCGTTCTGGGTTATCCTGCAGGACAGGGTGAGCCCCGGATTAGCCTTTCTTGCTTTTACATAAAAGTAACCAGAGACTGAGATTCACAGAGCTGTTTGTGTGACAGGGGCTGAAGGACCTGAAAGTAGCTTAAGTTGCTCTCTTGATATCCACAGAAAGGAATCAAGGTCCTCCAAGCTCAAACGACTTGCCCAGGGTCACCCAGGGTCAGGATAAACTGCTCAGCCTCTTTGCAAAGCCGTGGCCTTTGACCACATCCCTTTGGAGCTTTATAGTCACTGGTAGAATTTCCACAGGACTCTACGTGGATAGAAGAACTTTGAGGACAGACCAGAGTCAGGAAAAAAGTCAGATCTAAATCATTCGTGTAAGAAATCGTTTCCCCGGGGCTGGAGAGACGTCTCAGTCAATGAGACCTGCTGTGCAAGCAAGGGGTCCTGAGTGTAGATCCCTTGAACTTACATGAAAAGCCAGGCACCAGGCACAGTGGCAAGAGCTGTAATCATAGCACGGGGTGGGGGGGGGGGAGCCAGGTACAGGAGTCTCTTGGTCAGCTAGTCCTGCTGAACTGGGGAGCTCCAGGCTGAGTGAGAGACCTTGTCTCAAAGGATAAAAGGGAGAGCAATTAAGGGAGACACTAAACCTTACCTCTTGCCTCCATACACTTGCGAATGTCCATATACCACACATCCACACACCTATGTAGCAGGATTAATAAAAATCCAGAGACAGGTATTGGGATTCAACCTGAAGCTCAGAAAAGCAAAACATCCAGCCATTGGCTCTTTACCTCTACCTCAGTTCGAAATGGTGAACCTTCCCTTAGAAAACTCAGAATGAGACTGTGTGTGAGAGCTGTCTCCTCTCGTCTTATATTCCTCTCCAGGGCTGGGATTAAAACCATGCACTACTACTGCCCAGTTTCTATGGCAAGCTAGTGTGGTTGCTGGGAATAAAGGGGTGTGTCACCACTGCCTGGTCTGGAAGGCTGACCAGTGGGGCTGCTTTACTCTCTGATCTTCAGGCGAGCTTTATCTATTAAAATACAAATTAAACACCACTACACACCTACACAAAGTGCATCCATTAGTTCACTTAGGATTTTTGAGTCCTTCATATAACAACCGTTGGTGATGACTCCCAGGCCCATGGGTTGGCTGGTCAGCTCTTATCATGTTTGGGCTAGGGTACCTCGAGCAGCTTTTGCTCCCGTGTTTCCTCTTTAATGGAGACTGCTGGTCTAGAAGTAGATTGGCTGGGATGATTAGGTCCATTTTTGTGAATCTTTCAGCCACCAACAGTATGACCTGGGTTCGTTCATGGGACAACTTGGAAGTTTATAAGGAATAAGAATGACTAAGAGATCTCAACAGGTCAGTGGTATGATGTCACTTCCGCCACTTTCCACTTACCAAAGCAAGTCACAGCCTTGCTCAGATTCAAGATCAAATGGGGTCTAGCACTGGGTGGAAGGAGCTGTGATATCACATTTTAAGTGAGTGAGAGAAAGAGAGAGAGAGAGAGAGAGAGACTTTAGTCTTGAGATACAAGCTTTTGCAGGGACACTTTGTAAACGCAGGGAACTTCCTGACCAGGGAGAGCAGCCTGACCTTCATGAGTGGCAGAGTCGGGTCCCTCCCCAAGACCATTCGAGCAGAAGACCTTGATTGGTCTCTGTTGCTAGGATGAACACATACCGGGTAATGGTGCTCTCATTTCTGTGTTGGAAGACACAAGGTTTTCAGCACAGACAAAATATTTCCTAGAAACTCATCTCAAAAAGACCACACCAGTAAAAGGAGCCCTGCTTCTCTCAGCCGTGAAACTCTCCATCCCTCCAGCACAGCCCACCCCCAGGAGTCAAGGCCACCACGGGTCTCAGCATTCCGTTCTGAGCTGCTCTAGTTTCGTGGCTCCACAGTGGTTGGTGTCCATACCCTTTGGTTCAACCGCACATAGGTCACTGACTTGTTCACAGCCGATATTCGCCGTATAGCTTCTGAGCGCCAGGCGTGGGACCAGGTGCCATAGGTACACAGAGTGAGAATGGCAAGCATAGCCTCTGTCTTCATCTTGCTCACCATCTAGTGGGGAAGGGGGCAACACGCGGTGAAGCTGTCCAATATACAAACATACAGCTTTGCGATAAATGATGTGAAGGGAAAAAATAGAGATTTAACAGAGGATTAAAAACAAATCTTTAAAAAAATTCTCTTTCCTAGTTCATATTGGAATTTAGCTGTCATTATAACGGGATGAGGAGGTAGGGTGAGGGATCACCTCCAGGTGTGGAGTTGGCACTGTCATTAAGGAGGTGGCCGTGTAAGGGAGGGTGGGGAGTACTAGGCACTGATTCCGAGAGCCTAGTGCATGCTGGGTAAGCACTTCACCATAGAGTTACAGCCCCAGCCCAAGTGTGGCCTGTCCGGTCTCTCATCCTCCTCTTCTCCTCTATGGGATGCCACATCAAGACCATTTGCCAGATACCCACCTCCCTAGTCCTGGACTGTCCAAGCCTCTAAACCCACGAGCCAACACATTTCTGTTTGCTGTAAATTCCCCCATCTCAGGTTTTCTATGCTGGGAACAAAGTGGATAGGAGGAGAAGCCAGTTTAAAACAGGAGGCTGTGAAGGTCTTGGTTGAAGAAAAGATGCTGGGAGCTGTAGGATGAGGGGAGAGATGTACAAAGGGAGAAGGAGTGTGGGTGAAGGTCCCGAGGCAGGAAAAAGTTTAGTGTTTAGGGGCTCGAAAGCCGCTCATCGGAGCCGGAGTGAATAATAAATATCAATCAAGATGAGCCTGTCGATCATGAGCCTTGTTTCCAGAGCCGTGCTGTGGAGATTATATTTTATTTTGTTTTGAACTTCTTCAAATTTGCTCCTTGACAATCTCATATAATCCCCATCCTCACTGGTCTCCCTCTCACCCCTTCCAGCCCCCACCTACAGTTCCTTTCCTATCATTTTGATATGACTGAGTTTAACCAGGATCACCTGTGTGGCCATGGATTGAAACTTGTCCACTGGAGTCTGGTAGGTTGCTCATCGAGTACACAGCTGAAGATAATGGCTGTCTCTTGTAGTTGGCTGTTTGTCCTCTTTTGGCTCTTGACTCTTTGTGGGTGCCCACCCACCCGTTTCCAAATAAACCACGTGGAGGCTTCTTTCTTATAAAGAAAGGCCTTAGCTTGGCTTTTTTTCTAGACAGCTTCTCTTAAATTATCCCATCTACCTTTGGCCTCTGGGTTTTTACCTTTCTCTTTTTCTGTCTACCTTTCTTTACTTCTTCCTCTGTGACTTTCCGTGCAGCTGGGTGGGTGGCTGGGCCCTGGAGTCCTCCCCCTCATCCTGCCCCTCCCATATTTCTCCTCCTCTCAGTGTTCTCTGCCTGCCAGCCCCACCTATCCTCTTTCCTGCCTGGTGATTGGCCATTCAACTCTTTAGGAGGCCAATCAGGTGTTTTCGACTGGCAAACTAACACAGCTTCACGGAGTTAAACAAGTGCACCATGAAAGAATGCAACACACCTTTACATCATTAAACAACAAATGTTCTGCAGCATAAACGAATGGAACACATCTTAAGCTAATATTCCACAACAGTCCCTCCAGAATCTACCAAGTAGAAAGCATGTCAGCAGGGAGGAGCAGGAGCCAGTGGCCCCTCCCAGATCTGTGATTGGGGGCTGTGGAGATTCCTGGCGGTTGTTGCTGGCTGTACTGGCTATGGCACACCTGGAAGACAGCGCTTCCCAGCCCTTATCCCTGTCTTCTGATCTTGCCTGGGCCACAACAACTGCTGTGAGTTTGTGTGAGAGCCATGCTGGGTCTTGAGACCAGCCTTTCACAGTAACCCTTTCCATCCTCCGGCTCTTGCATTCTAGGATACCAACGGGGAAGCACCCCTTGGATTCCCCGTCTCCAGAAGTGAAGAGGTTTGTGGGCAAGCCTTGGGGACTAGCCTAGACACAGACCCAAAGTTATGCAGCCTCCCTGGACTGAGCTTTGTATTCCTGAACTGTGAAGGTTCCTTGCCAGGCTTGAGCACTCTTGTGTCCTTAGGACCCGTCCTCCTCAGAACCCATCATCTCTTTTCATGCCACGGAGCTGAGGATATGCCAGACAGCTTTCTATTCTTAGCCAGCTTGGCCTTTGTTTCTTCCTCCTCTTTCCTGGCTCCTGGACCACATAGCTTCCCTTGTTCAAGACTCTCTATCCTGTAGCCTATAAATTGTCCTTTCCCTTCTAGAAATCCTGTCTTTCTCGGGGTCATTTAGTTCAACAGATGGGTGGTCAGCTTTTGGGGAGTCTTATCTGATTGGCCACTGCCGACTTATCACCACCATCACCCCTTTCATCTTTCTTCAATTCCCCCCACTAACTGGATGTGCTGAGAGGCGCTTCCCAAGGTCATCACATGCAATAACAACTGTTACCCTTTACCAAGCACTTTCTATATGCTAAGCTTTGCCTTAAGTGATCTCTGTGTGCACAACGGCGGTGCAAGGGAGGCAGACTGCATTTTCTAAAGCTGATGACACAGCACTATGCCTCTTGGAACTCCCTCCTCCCACTTAGAAGCAGAACTTAATTGTATTCCCCTTGAACTTGGCCATCCCGGGACTCACTCGTCATCAAGAGATGGAGTGACAGGTTGATTCTAATGTCTGGGTGATAAAACGCTGTGTTTTTCCCCCCTTCTTAGAAAGGACTCTCTTTAGGAGCTATTAAATGCCACATGAGAAATCATGCCCCCAAGACTGCTTTTCTGAGGAGCCATGTGTAGGCACCTCAACAGCTCACGAAAATGTCAGGAAACAGCAGACACTATGTCCTGTGATTCTACCATTCTGAATGTTCAGCTCAGTGGAAACTTCAGACAGCATCAGGCCTGGATGACTTCTCGTTCCAACTGTGTGTGGGTGTCCCCATGCCCACTCTGCACAGTCCCGCCTTTCCCCTGTACCTGATCTACAAAATCAGGGGCAGTTGTTTCAGCCTGCCAAGTTGTGGGGTGGGACTTCATTATAAAGCAGCAGTTGTCAGAACCATCGGTGTTCTACTGTTGGTCATGGTTGTGGTGTGACTCTGCAATGGCTCCCACAGGCTCATGTTCTGATGGCTGGTCCACAGCTTGTGGCAGTATTCTGAAGACAGCAGAGGCTCTAGAAGGTATGGGCTAGCTGGAA
This sequence comes from Alexandromys fortis, assembly GCF_014885135.2. NCBI lineage: Eukaryota > Metazoa > Chordata > Mammalia > Rodentia > Cricetidae > Alexandromys > Alexandromys fortis. The sequence continues at coordinate 13,634,308 of NW_026067894.1, forward strand.
GAAGTAGACTACTGCTAGGGACAGGACTTTGAAGTTTTTTATCCGCTTCTGGCTCTTGCCCTGCTCTCTGCTACTTGATCTACTGAGATGTAAGAATTGCCACGAATTCTGCAATGCCATCCATGTTATGCGGAGACCCTCTGAGACCATGAACCTAAGCAAATGTTTCCTCCCATAATTCCTTTCTGTCTGATATCATGTCACTGTGATGGAAAGGTATCCAATATTTTACATTCCAGGGATGAATCTGAGCTTCAGACCAATAAATCCCTTGTTCAGCAGCAAGATCCAGGAAGTGCTTGAACGAGAGTCATAGGTTTCTCTCTTTAACAAGACCTGTACCGTGGTGATCCATCTGTCTGTGCATCTTGGGTATGGGTTGAACACAAGACTTCTGGTCTAGGGGTGGATCCATTTTCGTGAGCTCTTGAGCTAAGGTCATCTCAGGAGCCGCATGCTAGCCTCCAAGGTGGGTTCTAGGAGCACGGGGAGTCGGTACTGCTCTGTCCAGAAACTATAAAGGGGTTTTCTTCAGATTTAAGAGGCAGCAGGAACTGCAGAATGAGGGCACATGGACCACACTCTGCCACTGAACCACTGCATGAACTTGGTGCAGTAATTTGCTACAGGGCACAAGAGAAGCTCAAGTAACAAAGTGTTTGCTTTGCAAGGACAAGGATCTGAGTTCAAGCCACCCCCAGAACATTTAAAAAAGCAAAGCCAGGCATGGCGGCAGTCTGTGATGGAGAGGTATAGCCAGAGATTCCTGGGGCTTACTGATCCTCAACCTAGCCCACCTGGTAAGTTCTAGACTAGGAAAAGACTCAAAAGACATAAAAGGAAAAGGCTCAAAACCAAGAAACAACATCCAGGGTTGTTCTCTGGCCTCCACATGAGTGTGTACACAATTACACATACACACGTACATCTCTATGATCCTGTTCACATACATATACACACACACACACAATAGACAAAAATAAAGGGATTATCTCAACGTCCGAGCCTCCATGTTGTCAGGCGGCAAATGGGAAACAACCAAGTTCTCCACCCGAAGAATCAGAGACTCAAACTAACACCACGCTAACAGACTGATTCACGGATTGTGTCAACCGTTCGGTGACATGGTGTTCATGAGGTGCTGATCGCATCACTAACAGGTTTCTTTGAAGTGTTCCCTCTCTGTTAGTTACAATTGTTATTACAAGCTAGAGACAGATATACCTTAAGCCTGGGGAGAAAAGTGAGTTTCTTCCCCTGTCTACTGCTCTACAGAGCCTATTTAACCATACTTCACTTGCCTGGTTGTCCACACAAAAGCACCAATTAAAGGTAGAACACCTTCTCGTGTGGGTAACAAAGCCCACGCTGAGTAAGCAGCCCTCTCCTTCCTCCTTCACCCGAGGCAGGATGGCCACGGCAGAATGATTAGCGATTTGGATCCAAGTCTCCTCTGGCTCTTTGTGCTCTCATAGAAAAATAATGAAAACGGTATCGACTGCCTCATGGTTGCTGTGAGCGGTGGATGGGCTGATGGATATTTAGCCCTGGATCATGGTATTTGCAGGAGACTGACGTTTCTTCCTCCTCTCTGTTCTTCTTTGGATCATTCTCCAAAGGGCTGATCAGATTCTGCCTTTCACCCTCCCCACACTGTGGCCAGTGACCTCAGCGTTTCAGCAAGGACATTGAAGGGACAGAATTCTCTTCTAGGGAAACTTAAGCAAAACTCGGGCACGTGGGACTCAACCCTTTTGCTCTGTTCTTTTCCACCAAGGCAGGAAGAGCAAGAGTTTGGAGATTCTGGGGGGCTCAGGCATCAGTCAGGCTTTGGGAAATCCAGGAGAAGCAGGAGGAGCAGCCGTAATTTGGGTGGTGGGACAAGCATCGGATGTGAGCTTCAAAGGACCCATGCAGCAGACTCTTACCTCTCTCCTTTTTGGTCCATCTCTACTTGGACCACTTCTTTTGCTCCTGGGAATGGATTGTCCTAGCTAGCCCCACGGAAGCTGACTCTAGACTCAGCCTCTAGCTGAGAGCCATATGCAATCGTCAGGTCGGGTGGAATTAACCAGAACAATCAGTCCCCTCATTTTACCCAGAGGACAGCTTTTGTGCATCATTGCTCTTATGAGTATTGGTTTATCGACGAAGAAAACCAAGTGCGGACAGGTTGAGTAGCTTACTCAGGGTCATGCTGCTGGTAAGGGATCCAGGGGAGGTGTTGAACTCTGGACGTTGGTTCCAGAGCTTTGACACCCAGTCACTTTACCACAGATTACCTGCTATGCTCGTCTCCACCATTTTTTGTGGGGATTCTTACAGAATCTTCTAGAAGGTGTAAGCGCCCCTGGTCTCATGTTCAGCTACCATCTAACATTTTCTAAAAGGCATCCTGGGCTATATCACTCTGACTAATGCTTTTCAGAGAATGAAGACCAGGGCCTCCAGCTGGGCCACAAATCCCGGGGTCTGGAGAGATGGCTCAGAGGTTAAGAGCATTGCCTCCTCTTCCAAAGGTCCTGAGTTCAATTCCCGGCGACCACATGGTGGCTCACAACCCTCTGTAATGGGGTCTGGTGCCCTCTTCTGGCCTGCGGGCATACACACAGACAGAATATTGTATACATAATAAATAAATATTTAAAAAAAAATCCCTGCACCATCTGCCCCCTGCGTGTCCTCTTCCGATTTTATTCCCATGGAACTCTGTCCATTGTACACTCAGGGATGCTGGAGTGTTTTATATCATTTTATTATTCTGCTGCATCTTGGTGAATCCAATCCCTCTTTCCTCCTAACATCACTCTTCATCACCTAACATGCCTACTCCTGCAGCTCCAAAACAAAGCTTTTCCCACTTGCCCAGGCCCTTCCCCTGACTCCCCAAGCATCCAGGCTTTCTCCCATCATAGCATCCATCACCCCAACATGACACCATTTATCTGTACACCTATCTCAACCAAATGACCACAGTTCCTGGAGGCAGGATCCTGTTTTAAGGCCCAATCTCTTTTCATATGGCCAATAAAATAGAGCCTTGATACACACTGCTTAAAAAGAGGGTCAGAGAGCTGGCTTAGCCGTTAACACCACTTTCTGTTCTTACTGAGCACTGAATCTGGTCACAAAACACATGCTGGGCACTCAGGGCTTCTGGTAACTCCAGCTCAAGGGGATCCAATGCTGCTGGCCTCCATGGGCTCCACCACTCACTTACAAATACCACCACATACGCACAACTAAATATAATAAAAAAAAACAGTCTTAAAATGCTGTTAGGTGTGAATGCTCTTTCCTGGTAGCGTGGTGGCACAAACCCAGATAACATCACTTTCAGGGCTCTGACCTTGGCTTCTCATAGGAACAGAGCAACTCAGCCAGGACCCTCTTCTTGCAACTGACACTAGAAGCCAAGAGTGACTGGGTTCCAGCATCCCGGTGTCTTCATCTCTTCCTCCTCTCGCTACCCCAGCTACTTGGGTTCTTTCGCATGCTGGAGACAGCTTCATCACAGGCCACACCAGACCTGGTTCACCTCTGAGACACCATTTGCTGTCACCTTGGTATAGCTGAGATCAGGCATAGACGTTTCAAGAGACACCTCTATTCATGAGATACAGTGGAATTCTGTGTCTCCTTAGCACCTATGTGGATCTAGGTGCTAAGTGCTAGTCTGTAAGCTGTTCTATAGTCTCTTAGATGACGTGTCATGCCTGGGCTGGGGATGGCCCTGGACTGAATGCATGAGTGAGCAGATGCACGCATAAATAAATGGATGAATGGATGAATGAATGCATGCAAGAATGAATTAGTGCGCGAGTGCCGTGCTGGGTGAGGATTTGGCTCAGTTCTCTCGTCAGAATATTGCTAAGAGCACCACCTGCATCAGGGTTACTGGAAAACGCCTTCTGCATGAAGCGACTGGTGGGAGGAGGCAGGAATTGCTCCTTCAGGACCTCCCAGCGCACAGGATGCCTCACGGCCAGGTCTCAGTCGGAAGGAGAAGCAGCAGCAGCATTTTCCAGTGGCCAGAGACTGGAATTCCAATTCTCCACTTGAAAGGGCAAACAGCACCAGCTATAGCTGCTCCAGCCCCCAGGGTAGTTCTGTGAAAGGCTGCCAGGGAATCTGCCAGGTGGTTTATTTATTTATTTCATTATTTCAATATTTATTTATTTATCCTGCATTGGTGTGTAAATGACATCTAGTTGCATTGCCAGCAAGAGGAAGGTTTCTGCTTGGCTTAAGCCCTGGAAAGCCACTTCCAGCAGCCCACCATGCCAGTAATCGGCAGCCCACCACATTCGCCGTGGCAGACCACCGTCGGCAGCCCACCACGCCCGCAGTGAGGTCTGCCTCATTGTGCATGCAGACTCACTTTCCTGTTCTGCTTCACGAGCCTTGGCTATTTATTGCTCATGCTGCAATGCATGGGCTGCTCCCTCTTCTTGCAACGCCTTCCTAGGGCCGTGGCTCATTTCTCCACACCTCCCCCTGTCACCCAGACTGCATGAGCCACACATAACCTCCTCAGTAGCGGCTTTCACGCATTCGCCTGAGCTTTTGCCACGTAGCCATCACACCACAGCTTGTAGGCTTAACCCAGGCAAGCATTTATGAGCTGGCCACTCAGTAGGTGGTCCTGTCGGTCTCCTTTGGGGTCCGTCCTGCATCTCCAGGCACCTGTCTGTCCGGCAGGCTTGGTAGGATCAGCCTCAGAGCCCTGCATCCTTGGGTTCTAGCTTCATTGCCATACAGATGCCAGGCTAGGGGAAAGTGGGAAGTCGGGCACGTCCCATTTGACCTAGTTCATGAGTAAGGCAAGTCACAAAGGCCAGCACTGGATTCAGGGTATGGAAACAGGCTTGAGGATGGAGCTTTGAGTTTCTGCTGCAAAGAGCTGTACAACCAGGAAGAGAAAGAGCCCAAGGCCATTTCCAACCACAAATGACCTGATACTTTCCTTACTTAACCAGTGCCTAGTAAGGATTCTGTATGAAGCTAGAGTGTAGAAAAATGAGTTCCCTTATACCATCTAGGGAAAACATCTAGCGTGTAGTCTACAGTAGCAGCTTAGGAGTCTTCAGAGTGGGGTCTGAGCTGTGTCTGTGCTTATTCATCATGGGATTTGGGGCAAATCATTTCTATCTTTTGAGCTTTCATTTTTTTCTATAGAAGAGTAGGGAAATTGGGGCTGGAGAGACGGCTCAGAGGGTAAAGAGAACTTTTTGTGAAACACGAGGACCCGTTTGAAGGCCCAGTACCCATCTAAAAGACATTGAGCATGGCTGAGTGTGCCTGCACCCCAGTATTTGGGGTGAGAGCCAGGTGGATCTCAGAGGCTTGCTGGCAAGCCAGCCTAAAGCCTAGTCAAAACAGTGAGCCTCAAGCTCAGTGGAAGACCCAGTGTGAAGGCAATAAAACAGAGAATGATGGAGAAACATCCAACGTCTTCCTCAGGCCTCCACATCCATAGGCACATGCGTGCCACGTTCCCCTAAACATCCGTTAAAGAAGAAAAACAGAAAAGCTTATTATATCAACAATAAGAAGCAAAGGACTCATGCATCTAACGCCCTTAGCACAGTGCCTAAGTGATATAGAGTCAATACTTAATAAAACTGGCTTTCATTGTGGTTGTCACTAAAAACAATGCCTTTATGACACCCGCCACTTGCTAGAGCCATGGATTGCTCACCCCCAAATTCCTGTACTCCAGCTTCCCCAAGGAAAGACTGGAGGCAGGGAAATATTTATTACGGTCTTGTTTATGACGGGGAGAAGCATGAAAGCCGCATAAATACCCAACAGCGCGGGGTTGGTTAAATGGAGTTTAGTGTATCGACCCGAAGCATCGCAACGTAGTCATTAAGGGTGATGGAGTGTCCGTGGGCTGACACCGAGAGATGCGCGTGACGTTTCATCAAGTAGAGGGAAGGTGACAAAACAGCGTAGACTGTGCTGGCCCAGCCATCTGTGAAATACATGTATGTGTCGACACAGGGACGTTCCAGCAGCTGTGAACATTCAAAGGTGTAAAAACCAGCGAGAGTGGGGGTTATAGGACTCCTCGGCTCTCCGCTTCATTCCGGCTTTCCTGACTTTTCTACAGTTTAATATATTCCTGTGCTAAGTTAGCTTTGAAGTGGCAGCAAGAGGGGCAGCTGGTAGTGAGTTTGCCTTGTGTGTATGAGGCTTGGAGTTTGACCCTCAACGCCACCAAAAGGAAAACGGAGGGAAGGAAAAGAAGGAGGGGAGGAGAGAGGAAGGAAGGGAGGGAGGGAGGGAGGGAGGGAGGGAGGGAGGAAGGAAGGAAGGAAGGAAGGAAGGAAGGAAGGAAGGAAGGAAGGAAGGAAGGGAGGGAGGGAGGAAGGAAGGAAGGAAGGAAGGAAGGAAGGAAGGAAGGAAGGAAGGAAGGGAAATTATATATGGTGGTGGAGGGGCTGGAGAGCTGGATTGGTCATTAGGTGTGTACCCTGCTCTTGAAGAAGATGCAAGTTTGGTTCCCAACACCCACATCAGGCAGATTACAACTGCCTGTAACTCCAACTCCAGGGGATCTCACACCCTCTCCTGGCCTCCTCGGGTTCTATGTTTGTGCTCCATACATCCACACAAAGAGACACATAACACAGACCTTTTAAAGGGGGATTATTTAAGAGTTTTTAAAAAGCTGACATCTCTAGGCCACCATCCAGGCTGGTTTCAGAACACTGCCAGGCCCTGTACTCAGCACCTAGAGCTCTTGAACTTGCAAATGCTTGGTGCTGTGCAGGTACCAGTGGTTTTTGGAATTCTCCAAGAACTACAAGGATCACTCCTGATGGGGCTCATTCCATGACAGCACCAAGAGTCACAGGCAATTGCTTCATGCTCTTCCTGTACCAGGGAACAGGCTCCAGTGGTTCCCGTGAAGCTGGTCTGGAGCAAGAAAAGGTTCTGCTGTCAGGGACTGTCCCGCTTTCCTCCCAAGATGCTCTAGTGATGACTCAGGCACCCAGGCTGGAAGCTCAGGCCTTGGTCTGGGTGCAGCAGAAGATCTGGCTCCTCTGGTGTAAATACTCCTTGTCCCGATCGTGTGGATCAAATCAATGTCAGAACTGCTGAGGAGGAAGAGATCCACCTAGGGTTAAATGTGCAAGTGTGTGTGCACGAGCTTTTTGAGGATCAAGACCGTATAATAGCTGTCGTAATCTCTCCTCCGGAGTGTGGGTAGGGGATAAACAGTCCATCCTGGACAACACCATCTCTCCCCATCACACTCAATTCCCCAGCATCCTTGGGTCTGGATCTGTGCACTTCCATAGCTCAAGCAATCTCTGTTAGACCCTTTCTCATTGATGTGCATAGTCTTCCCCTGTAGGATCTCGTGACTCAGTGCTAAAAGGAATGAGAATCCCCAACCACTTAGACAAGAGGACTTTTGATGCTATCCAAAGGTACTTGCCACATCAGAAGTGAACATTCCTTGATGAAGGAGCTACAGATGGCTTCAGGCATCTGGAAAAACAGTGGTTGCTAGTATCGCACAATGCCTGGGAGCTTATGGGCCATGGGAACGAGGGATTAAGGAAATGGAAAAGCGACCTGGTATGGAGACCGATACATTGATCTTTAAATGATTTCACTGAAGCAGTTTCCACCCACCTCTTTGGCCCCATCATCAAGCTACATCCCTGGTCACTCAGAGAGAAGCATGTCCACCGTAGTGGCACCTTGTCATGCCAAGTGCAAAGCCTTGTGGGCTTGGGTGGCTGTCATGCCTAACCATAATATTGTTAGTTATGAGGAAGTTTGGGAGCTGAAGCAAACTTTCTCCCACCCCCATTTGTCATCAAGTAAGGCAGGCTGACTGTGAGTCACCAAGCATCATCTCCCCTTGTTTTCTATCTCAGCTGGGCAAGCAACTCTCCCGAGCTTAAGCTAAGTTGGAACCCTCCATAAGAGAGGCCACCTGTTGGAATACGTTTCCCCACCTGGGCTCCAAATGGAGGAAATATACCATTTTGCATGGGGAATGAAATTAGTAGAAGAGCCCAGAGTGTAATGTGCTCGATCCTCAGAACACACAGCAATGATGAACTTCTGAGACGTATAGTGGAAAACAAGACTTCCACAGTGAAACTTTGTCCTTTCCTTCAGGCCCCTTCTGGCTCTGCCATTTATTGACTGTGTGAACTCGATCATTGTCTTAGTTTCTTTGGTGTTGACATAATAAAATAGTCTTGGCAGCATCAACATAAAAGAGTTAGGGTTTATTTAGCTCACAGTTCAAGGCTCCAGCCTGTCATGGCCTTGAAGTCAAGGCACCAGGAGCTTGTAGCAGCTGGGCACATTACTTGAAGAGAGCAGCGAATGCGTACATCTGGTGCTCAGCTCGCGTTCTCCACCCTTCCATAGTCTAGCATCCCTTGCCTAGGGAATGGTGCCTCCCACAGTGGCGGGTCTTCCCCCTTCAATTAATGTGCAATCAAGAGAATCCCCCACAGATATGGTCAGGAGAGTCTATCAATTAGTCTCAACCATTACAGGCAGAGACATGTCAATCTCTCTGGGTCTTTGTATTTTCATCAGCAGAATGAAGTTTAATAAGTTAATCCATTTGACATGCTTAGAATATTATCTGCTATACCTGCCATCCCAGCACCCAGAAGACTGAGGCAGGGGGACTGCATTCGTTTAAAGCCACTTCCTGGGATAGATAGCAAGTTACAGATCATCTTGAAGGACAAAATAATACTCTGCCCTGCCTCAGCCTCCCCCAAAAGAATGCCACTGAGTAGAGAAGAATTCATCATGATGTGACACCCACAAATCTACAATGAAAACTTAGGAAATTTCAAGGGCACAAAGATACCCTGGTACCCAAGAGATCTGGGGACTACTGAAACAAAATGCAGCCTGGGTGAGTGGACTCCACTTTCCTGTTTTAACCCGGCTGGGGTTCCATCTGACTCCCCGTCCACGGGCACACTCTCTGTGGACCAGCCAGCCATTCTGACTGCTCTTCCTTCCAGAGTCTGTCTTTCTGGAGTACGTCCACCAATCTCAGCTATGCCCTGAGCACAATCTGGAATTAACCTGCATTCCCATGGCTCCTCACTCTGCCTCCTCCTCCTTACTCTTGGTCACAAGCTTCCCTCCTAACCCCGTGAGAAAATGGTGACACTCTGAAAATCACCTGAGCATCGCCTAGGGATGAGCTGACCCCCTTCCTGTGTAGAACTGCATGCACATCCATCAGGGCTAAACGCTTCAATTATACCCAGAGTCTCTTCCCCTCTGGCCTCAGAAGGATGCCCATTAATCCTGAGTCTATCTCCTCCATCTCATCTGTGACAGTTCATTCTCTAGGGTACCACTCCCATAAGCATCCAAACATCACCATGAAAAACAACAAGCATTGCTGATCACACCTCTCCTGCCCCACATCTGCTCTCTCTATATATATAGTATAGCTTCTCTGAGCATTACCCGGATGTGTTGTGCCCACACTCTTGCCTCCAACAACCTTGAACACGCTCAAACAGTCTTCATTCCTGCTGCTCCACAAAGCAGCTCTTCCCAGTGACTCCACGTGTTCCAATTCCAGGTCATTTCTTACCCATTTCAACTTCCCCACAGCAGCGGACAGTCATCAGGTCTCCGTGCCAAGAACCACTCTCCTTTTCATTTTAGATTCTCTTTTTGCCATCGTGGGCAGTTCTCCACTTCCTCCGTGGGCTCCTTGTCTCTGTTGACTTTCAAGAATGAAGCACAGTTTCTCCCAGTCTCAAACTTCTCTATCTGAACTAAGTTATCTTATTGACTTTGTGACTTTAAACAGTGTCTGGGCAAATGGTGTCAAGTATGTATCCCCACCTGGACAGCTCCCCCATAATATATGTATATATATATGCTATATATACATATATAATTATATATATATATTCATGTATATGATTATAGTGTATTTCTCTATTTGAATAGCTAAAATTGCACTTCTAGCCTGAAATATCCCAAATCAAACCTTGAGATCTGCCCCCTATTTCAATGTCTCCCAAAGCCTTTTCTGGCTCAGGGAATGGAAACCTCTTTCTTCCAGTTGCCCGGGCTCAAATTCCAGAGTTTTCTTCACTTCTTCCTTTTCTTCCATATCCACGCTGCCAGCTCAGCTCTCAAAGCTGGGCCAGAATCAAGCTATTTCTCACAGCTGAGACACTGCACTCCAGCCAAGGCTTTATCTTCCCTTGCCTGAATTGTGATAAAGTAACTGACAAGCCACTCTGGAAGGAAAGGTTTTATTATGCCTCCCAGTGTGGGGAGATGAGCCCATCCTGGTGAGGAAGGCCGCAGCAGGAGCACGAGGCAGCTGGCCACGCGGCATCTGCAGCTGGGTGGGGAGCAGAGTGAAGGCTGGTGCTAAATTCACTTCCTCCCTTTAATTCAGCTTGGGACCAGAGCCTAAGGAGTGGCGCTGCCCACCTCACATTAACCTAATCTTGATAGACCTTCACAGACACGTCTAAGGGCTTATCTCTTAGGCGATTCTAGATCCTTCTGCATTGACAACTCAATCTGCATTGCCCATTGCCCTAGCCTTCTAACTGGTACTCCCTCCTTCACTATCACCCTCCTGCACCTCGCTCTGCACCCCTGCTTCTACGCCCAACCTACCTGCCAGGTGGGATTTTGATTGCTTAGAAGTACACATCATCGTATTCATGTGTCAGTGAGATCGCATCATTCTCACGATGAAACCCACACCCACCTTAGCCTTAAAGCTTGCCTTCATAATGAACTGAAGACCTTGCAACAACCCAGAAGGATCCAACCTCCCCACCATCTTCTAGACCTCAGATCCTCTGCCACCAGGCAGCACTTGACCCTGTTCTAGATGTATTGGCATCTTGATTCCTTGAGTGTATGGTATATCCTACCTCAGGGTCTCGGCATTTTAGAGTTTTGTTTCTAGAAATATTTTCCTCCCACAAGATTCACTGCACTGGCTACTGGCTTGTGTATCATCTCTTCAGAGGGAACTCTGAGTTCTTCCACCCCTACACACACACACACACACACACACAGAGAGAGAGAGAGAGAGAGAGAGAGAGAGAGAGAGCGCTTTATTGTCCTCCATGGAACTCCCCCAACAGCAGAACTTCCCAACTCTTCTGCTGTTGCTGCAGCTCCAGAGTGTACACATGGAGCAGTTTTCACGGATACCTGCTGGAGGAAGGCATCCACTCCGCCAGGACCTTGTCCTGGGGCTACAGTGTTGGATTGGCGGTGAGGTAGGAGAAGCCACACCGTGGGAATGGACATTTCAGTCTAACTAGCAACTTCATTGCCTTCCCTTTGAAAATCTGTTCCCCTTCTTGCTTATCTGTGCCTCTTTCCCAGGAACGTGCCCACTCAGTGCAGGTTATCAGCCCAGGTTTCAGTGGCTTCTCAAACTAAGACTGCATAGCTCATCCTTGGTGTTGGGAGAGTGAGTGGCCTTTAGGTGGCAAGTCTGGGACCCAGATCTACCTTCTTGGGATTCTGTTAGCTCCTCCAGCTTTGTTCTCCGCAGAAGCACTGTGGGTCAAATGGAAGGAGAAGCAAGCACCATGTACAGGGGGCCATGTGAACCAGGCCTAGAAGTGGTGAACACGGCCACTCCCATGCCAGTACCCAGAATTCAGTTACATAGTCACACTCAGCTGCAAAGAAAGCTGGGAGACATTACTCAGTCTTGTATACAAGAGCAAAAAGAAGGGATTCTGACAACTCATCATTGAGCTCACTGAAGGACCACTTTGGCTTGCCCAGGTCACATGACAAACTCCATTTCTTGGATAACCTGAGATGCATTAAAACCATTCTGCTTCCTTTTATCTCTCCCCAAATCCCCTTTTCCACTCTTTATTACGGATTCCATTAGCTAACTCTGCCATGGTGAAATGCTTCATATGGATTTACTCAGGTAGTGAAGGCTTCTTCATTTTTTTCCAGGTTCTATTGATGAAAGTTCGCTTCTGTTCTAGCTGAGATCTGAGGCAGTGGGGGCTTAGCAAAAACTTCCATCCAATTCCTCTGTTGTTATTCATTAGGGAGAGAAGCCCAGGCAGAGACTCTGGCATAAGCCAGAGCCTGGAGGCAGCGTAGAGTCCAGGGTGGCAGAGGAGTAGCTATGGCCTGGAGGCTTGGCACAACGACTCTGGAATCCGCTAGTGCCAGCTGGGTGAGTTTGGACAAGTTATGCAACACCCAGGGCCGAGTTCATTTTTTTTTTTTTTTTTTTTGTAAAATGTGATTGTTGGAGGCGTTGATCTCGCCAGCTTATGATGGGGATTGAATGAGCTGACACATCTGGGGTACTTAAAGCCGTGCCTGGTGGATGAATTGTGATTATTGTTAGTCTGCGACCATAATGACACCATAAATTATTGGCCACCCTTGGCCTGGGCCCTTGCTTCTGAGAGCTCATCTTTCTAAGTCTGTGTCTTTTGAAACCAGTGGCCAAATGACACAAGCGCAGCCGTCGGGGACAGACTGCATCTTTGCTGCCAGGTGGGCTGCAGCTCCTTTGACATTCCCCTACATCCCTGCTTTGGCCCCACGGCCCAGCTTCTCTTATGGCCTGTGTTTGGAGGGCTCCTCAGCATCGCGTCCATCTGTCCACTCCTGGCCTGTTTTCTCATAACCCCGCTTGCCTTGTGTGGTGTGGGTCAGAGTTACAGTTAGTAGACCACCGTTTCTGGAAATCCTTGCTCTGCTGTAATGTTTAAATTTTGTCATGGATTCGTAGCCAAGAGACTCTCTGAAGCCAGAGTGACACTCGTATGAAAAAGGAGGCAGTTTGGCCAGGTTCTCTTATGTTCCCTTCCCCAGGCAGAGAGGCTGCCCTCTCTGCTCCTTGACCGCCAGGGGTCAAGGAGGCGACCAGAAGTCTGCTATGTGAGGATCTCTGAAAACAAGAAGTCTCAATCAAGGGAATCTCTGGGCCCAACTCAGCCTTCTGGTCCAAGCAACAAGCGGTAAAACAGGTCCTTAAACAGAGGGATCTGACAGCTGACGGCTCTTCCCGTGATGAGGGTGTAAGCCCAGAGGAGCTGGCTTGCTACTGGCAGCCTTTTGTGGTGTTTACCTATGGGAGGGGGCTAGAATTAACCCTTCATGAGTCCAACTCCAATTTAGCTCTACTTACCTATCCATTTAACCAGTCCGTCAAGAGTTTAATAAACGCTTATTGTGGCATAGGTACTGAGATTACAGTTGGAAACACCTTGGTAAATAAAGTTGCTTCTTTTCCTGAAGGGGCACACACACACACACACACACACACACACACACACACACACACACACTGAAGCACAAACTAGCCTTCAACACATTACAGTTGAACCATTTAGTGTCACAGGGACATTGTAGAACAAGGGGACCTCCCAGGGGATAGTGAGTCAGAGAATGGTTTCCTTAAAAGGAGACCCAGGGCTGGCAAGATGGCTTAGCAGATAAGGGTACTTGTGGTCAAGCCTGACAGTCTGAGTTCAGTCCTTTAACCCGCATGGCAGAAGGAGAGAAAAGACTTCTGCAAGTTGTCTTCTGATCTCCACATGTGCATTGTGTCCTGCCACGTGCTTACATGCACACACACACACACACACACACACACTATTCCATGAGACCTCGGAGAAGAACAAAAGAACAATAAAGTCTCTATAGTGATCAAATGAACTTTAAGTTCGGAAAGATTTTGCTGTCAGGGAAATTATTAAAGTTTTGCTTTTAACATTTAATGTCCAGGGTATTTCCTGGAAGCAAATGCTGTCCCCAAACCATTTAATTTATACTAGTTAACCTAATAAAGCCACCTTTGATAAACTAAAACAGAATAAAGGTTACCTTACTTTAAAAAAATTAAAAGGGATGTAGTGATCTTAATGGAACCAACAGAAAATCCGGAGCGTGCTGAATCGGGTTGTTTTGGTTGTAAGGCACCGAAAAGGACCGATTAGTAAGAAAGGGAGTTTTTGGGATCCTGGTGGGTGTAAAGAATCCAGAGAAGAGAAGAACAAGTGTCAAGAGCCATAGGACCACACTGAAGAGACTCGGGAGCAGCTGTCCCCAGCCTCCCTCCATAAAGTCAGCACTGAGATGGAGCTGAATATTTTTTTTAACTCTTTGGGGAACCCACCACCCAGCTCTCAAATAGATACATGGAGATTTATTCTTACTTATGAATGTTTGTCCTTCTTCCTTGAGTCTAGATTTCTCCTCCTATTTATTCTCTCTGCCTGGCAACCTCACCTATCCTTCTGTCTTGCCTTGCATTGGCCATTCAGCTCTTTATTGGACCAATCAGGTGTTTTAAACAGGCAAAGTAACACAGCTTCACAGAATTAAACAAATGCAACATAAAAGGATGCAACAATTCACTAAACAAATATTACACAGCAAAAACGAACGTAACTCACCTTAAACTATTGTTCCACAGCAGTGAGACTTCGCTCCCAGATCTAACTGGCCTACTTTGCCTGTCCCTTATTTCTGATCAATCACAAGAAATCTGTCAATCAAGACTAAGAAGGAGCTGGAACTAGGTGGGACCGGGATTGAGCAGGTGGCTCAGCCCTAGACTTTTGCTGTCCATCCTTAATGCTGTGCTCCTTGAGTGGCAGGAACCTTGGACTGAACTCCAGGAGGTTCTTGGGTTGCTTAGAAAGACGTTCATCTATAAGTAAGAGAAAATTAGTTCAAATTACCTTAACTGGCTTGCGAATCTCACACCATAAGGCATTTGGAGGCAGGGAGTTTTCAGGAATGGCTGTTGGGTGGGGTCAGAAATCTCCTTGGATTTACCTGTGTGGTTGGTTTCATAACTGAAGGGTGGCTCCTTAGGCATGGCACCCAAGCCCAAGGAAGGAGGAAGGAGGAAGAAGGCAGGAGACAGTTCTAGCCTTGAATTTCCCCTTTATCAAACGAGTACAAGATTCCCAGAAGCACTAAGTTTTCCAGGCAGATAAGGTTGGCACAAGATACCCAAAGGATCATCTTGCTTGCTGGGAAAACCAGGTCTTACATCATTGTACTTGAATTAGAAAACCAATCATGGTCCATCCCTAAAAATTGGGAGCATTGTCACCCTGAACGAAGTACAGCTTCAGTAGGCAAGGAAAAGAGGGAAGGGACATTTGAAGAGCACTAAACAGAACCTGCTTACCCTTTACCCAACAATTCAACCTTGAGACTGTGGCTGTGGTAGGTGCCCTGTGCTCTAGGCGAACACATGAAGCCGGGATGCTTGAGCTCAGCCTGGGCATTTGGAGGCTCCATGTGCCCCAGGGAAGTGAACTGTGGGGGAGGCGAGGAGAGCAAGTGCAGTCTTGGCCTGTTGGCCGTTCTTCTGCACACTTTTCAGATGCTGCAGAGCCCTTGGACTCCTCCCACGGGACTCCAAGTAGTGGCTGGTTTCCAGGACTCTCCACCTTCACCAGTCTTTAGCCTTGGTTTCCAGGGCAGCTGCTCCTTTGCAAATCAAAGCTTCTAATGTGCTCCCAAGCCAGGCCTTGGCAAGCCGATAACTTGACAGAATCTGAGTCTTGTCTACCTACTGGCATGTTCTCTGTGCCTCTTTGGAACAAAGTCCCCGGGAAGCAGTGGGAAGCAGGGTATCTTGTCTCCATTGCCCATCTGGCTTGCGTATCCATGGAGACAGGGTCCTGACTCAGTTTCTCTCTTGACATCTCTAAACCTTACCACAGACACTGTTGAGTCTTTGCCGGGTCCCTTTGTCTGCCTATGCACTGCCCTCTGAGTTGCTGCTGCTGCTTTGAGTATTGTTGCTCCCAGTGTGTGACCATGATATTTTCTAGGGATTTGCCCTTGTCCCAGCAATGTCTCAGGGGTTGCCTTCAGTGACTGGCTGGAATCTCTGTGTGAAAACATGTCTCTTTGGTCTAGCTGAGTAACCATGCTAGGCTGATTTACTTGTTGAGGTAGACAAGGCTAGACCTTGCTTGGGTCTCTCCCCTACCGTTGCCTGCTACCCTCGGTCACCTACAAGTTTTCCCTAAGAGTTCCCTCTCAATAAAGCACACAAAACCAAATTACCAGGCCGTCTTCAGGGACTCAAACCTAAGATGAGGTTTATAAAATTAGGCTGCAAGTGTCATCAAATCTGAGTGCTAGTTAGGTGATGCCACCTGAAATTCAGCTGTTCCTGACATCCCTACCCCACTCCCAACATCACACCTCTCTCATTCATCATTACTACCAAAGACTTGCCTTCCCACCAGCCTCTCCTGCCTCCTGCCCTGTCCTTTCCACACCACCGAGTCCCAGTCTAACCTCTCAGCTCCCATCCCTCCTGCTCGTTCCCGTCCTGTTGCACACAGACTTCCATACACACTGTTCTCAGACTCTCCCAAGAGCCCTCACGCCACCTCCTGCCTTACTGAGAATGAGATTTTCCCAGAGGACCCTGCCACCTCTATGATCTCCCCAAGATGAAGCTGTTCATTCTGCCAAGGTACAAAACTCTCAGGTCAGTGACAGCTCCCCCCAGCCTCCCCGACTCCTCAGGACCACTTTCCAGCCATTATGCCCCCACCCACCCAAAACCCACCTCTTCTGTGTCAGATGCCACGTGGCCATATCATTCAAAGGGACTGAAGGCGTATCCCACGGCACAGCAATTCCCACATACAGAAGTATTAGTGTGACATGGAAGGGCGTCTGGAAGCCCTTGTGGGAGCACGGTTGAAAGCAATAAAACAAGAAAGGAATGGAAATCATCTGAGCATCCACCAACAGAAAGCCAAGCAGAAAAATCTGTAGTGTCACGAGAGACCGTCACACCCTGTGGGAGAAGGTGTTTGGTATTCTCTTGAGCCACCATGGGAGCAGGTGCATGGTATGTAATGGTGAGCCTCGCAGGGAAAAAACTGTCTGTAGACAAAAGGAGTATGAGGTCATTTTGTAAAAGCCAAAGGAGAAGATGCATGTGGATGTCTTTAAGATGAAAACGGTCCTTGGGGGTGAATGACCTTTGTTTAGCTGTGGTTGCTGCTCTTGCCTTAGCCAGGAACTGCTCAGAAGAACCTGCCGATCTCCAGCGTCCATAATAAGAGGGCAGAAGCCATCTAGCTCCTGCTACAATATCTGGATGCTTGTTTTGTCCTCCTGGCGGGAGTCTAATAGACTGCAGTAAAATTCAAAGGCTCTGAGAAGCCCATTTACGAAGCTCTTTAAAACAGACTCCTTGAAGTTGTGTATGGGGTGGACAGGGTGGCGTTCCCATCTCGTCTCTAGACCGGAGAGACACAAGCAGCGGGTATGTCCTGAGCCAGAAGCTTCTCACAAAACGAAAGCCTGATTGCTTCTCCTCAGGTCAGCCCTACCTCAAATTGAAATAAAATAAATCCAGTCAGTTTCTTGTTAGTCGGGGACTGGTGGAAATTCATGACACAGAAACCTATAAGAAAAACTATAGGAGGAGGGTACTTTGATGAGGTATTGAATGCTTTCGTGATGTTTGCCAAGGCTGCTAGAAGCATGTAGCATCTTTGTAATAATGAATATTAAAAGTGAATTTAAGGGCTGGGGAGACCGCTCAGGCAACAGGGTAGAGGCTTGAGGATCTGAGTTCAGATCTCCAACACTCACATGAAAGGCCAGGTGGGGCTGCAGAAAGAGGAGAAAACTGGAGTTAACCGGTCGGACTGGCTGAGCTAGTGAGCTCCAGACTCAGCAAGAGACTTTGTCTTAAAAGAAAAAGGTGGGTCGTGACTAAGGAAGACAATGGACACTGGTCTCTGGCATATGACCAAAGATGTGAATATAGTCAAAGACAGTTTATAGAATGAGAAAAGAGCTTCACCAACCTCACATGGGACAGAGGGATGATCTCCAAAATATACAAAGAACTAAGAAATTGGTCACTAAAGGAACAAATAATCCAGTAAAAAAATAGGGTACAGACCTAAACAGAGAACTCTCAACAGAGGAATCTAAAATGACTGAAAGACACTTAAGAAAATGCCCAACATCAGACATCAGGGAAATGCAAATCAAAATAACTCTGAGATTCCATCTAACACCTGTAAGAACAGCCAAGATCAAAAACACTGATGACAACTTATGCTGGAGAGGATGTGGGGTAAAGGGAACACTCCTTCATTACTGGTGGGAGTGTAAACTGGTACAGCTTCTTTGTTATCAGTATAACAATTTCTCAGAAAATTAGGAAACAACCTACCTCAAGACCCAGCAATACTGTTTTTGGGTATATACCCAAAGGATGCTCAATCATGCCACAAGGACATATGCTCGGTTATGTTCATAGCAGCATTGTTTGTCATAGCCAGAACCTGAAAACAATCTAAATGCCCCTTGACTGAAGAATGGATAAAGAAAATGTGTACATTTACACAATGGAGTACTACACCACAGAGAAAACAATGGCATCTTGGAATTTGCAGGCAAATGGATGGATCTAGAAAACACCATATTGAGTGAGGTAATCCAGACCCCATAAAGACAAATATAATACGTACTCACTCATAAGTGGCTTTTAGACATAAAGCAAAGAAAAACCAGCCTACAATTCACAACCCTAGAGAACCTAGACAACAAAGAGAACCCTAAGAGAGACATACAATACATGGATCTAATCTACAGGCGAAGTAGAAAAGGATGAGATTTCCTGAGTAAATTGGCAACATAGGGATCATGGGAGAAGGTGGAAGGGGAGGGGGGAAAAAGGGAGGGGAGTGGAGAAAAATATATAGCTCAATAAAAACAAAACAAAAAAAAGGAATATAGCCAAGACATTAACACTACACACACACACACACATGCACGCACACACACACACAAACATACACGAACAGGTGTGCACACACGCATATTCACACAAAGAACTGAAAAAGCATCACATTGTGCTTACAGTGTGGCTCCTGCATGCTTCCACTAAAGGCTCTTTTCCAGCTTAGTGGCACCTTCAGGAAGTGAAACCTTGTGAGTAGTTTTCTATTCACTATACTGCCATTATATTCTTGAAGAAGGTAGTGGGACCCCTCTGCTTTGTACCCCTTTAACACCCCAGCTGTGAGGTAAATGGCTTTGCTCAAACATTATGTTACCTTCCAATCATGGACTGGAAGCTCCAAAACCATGAGCCGAAACAAACCTTTCTGATTTATAAATTCTTTAACCCAGCCATCTATTAAAACAACAGAAAGCTAACCCAGCCCATCATGCCTACAGTATAATTATTGCCTAGCCAAAATCCTGGCACAGAAGGTATGGAAGAGTGCAGTGGTCAGGGACAAGGACTCTGGAACTAAGCCATCTGCTGGTTACCTTTGCGACCTTGGGAAGTTTCAAAATGTCTCTACGGATCAGCTGCAATTTGTGACCCAGACAACGCCAGTGGACTCCATTCATACGGACCACAGTGAAAATGGCAGGAGCCCTTGGAAACTCTGCTCTTGGAGCTTTAGTCTTTAAACCAGAACAATACTGGTGCCCACCTCCTGGGTGCTCAGCCCATCAATGCATGTGAGGTACATAAAACTGTGGCTGGAGCATAGTAAATAAACGGTAACAGTTATCCAACACCATCACATCATCACCACCAGGGTCAGGATCAGCACCACGCATCAGGGATGAAGGCTTCAGTGTTTACCGTGGGTGGAGAAACCTTCCCCTGAGAGTTTAATGGCTTGATAGAAGCCATGCCGGCAGGTTGACAGTCTCAGGGTACTCCAGGACAGGAAGAAACTCTCCATGTTCCTGGTCTTTCCACATCTAAATCAACTTTGAACTCTGCCTCTGGGCTTTGTTTGGTTGGATCAAGAAACTTCTCTTCTACAGACTCTGGACTCTGAAAGCTGTTACCTTTCTTGGGCATAACTGGGCTGCAAGGCCACTTCATCCAAATTAAGTCTGCAGAGTGGAATTGACTGACCTTTAATGGATGAGACTGACAGTCTTTCTAAGGGGGGTTCCAGAAAGGTCTACTGTTACCTACAATCCCCAGTGCATCCCAAGGAGCTTGGTCTTAATCATGGGCCCATAAACAAGTCACCTGAAGCCAGACCCTCTGTCATGAGTTCATAGGCAAGTCTGCTTAAGTCAGATCCTCAGAAATAGAGCAGAAATGGATGCGTCACACACAGCAGAACCTGCACAAAGATGCAGGAGGCATTAGGGTCACACCCTGGTATCTTCTGCCACTGGGGCAAACCTGGCTGTTAATGGGAATGACACTTATCTTTCTCCCAGAATGACCTATCCAGAGAATGAGAGCAGGGATTGGCATTGCCCCTCCTGAGGCTTCTCCACTTTGGCTTTCTGCTACTGGTTAGTTTTGCAAAATTAAGGGAAACACACACACACACACACACACACACACACACACACACAAATAGTCAGATCGCAGGCCAGGTCCTCCGTTCATCCTCGGATCACTGTGGCTGGGGGCGTTAGGGCTGCAAGAGTGTCAGGTGGCATCCGGCATGATATGAGACACATCTTCTTGGAAGGGAGCTGGTGTGTTTTGTATAATATCCTTACCTTTCATTTCCTTCATCATTTCTCCTCCTCACAGAGCACCTGTGAATTCACTTCCCACATCTCTTCTCTTAAGCCTGGCAGATTCCCAAGTAGCTGCCTCCTCCCCACCCTTTCCTGCTGTGGGCAACAGCTAAACAGACATGGCCTCATTGTGCTCTGGAGACTTCGCTGTCATCCTCTGTGACATCATTGTGTCCGGACTCCATGTTCTTCATGGCCACTGTCCTCACAAGTCAGTCAACTTTTTGTTAGATTCTTTTGAAAGCTAGAGAAATTAGAATCTTGTTTTACTGTGTGAAGTTGGGGGTACAAAAAGGTATTTAATCCAACTCCTATGAGGTTTGGTTGGGACTTGTGTTAACAATGGGAACAGGACAAACAAAGTACATGAATTAGTCACTTGTGTGCCACCAGGGCCAAAATATTGGACAGTGTTGGGACCAATTGAGTCCTGGCCTTCAGCTGCTCTTCCCTGTCTAGAGCCTTCTAATTGAAGTTACTAGAAGCTGTGCCTAGCCTAGAGGATCAGAGGATGGGATTTTCACCTGTTGGCCATTGACTGTAGGGTATTTAAGCCTCCATGGTGCTTTTAAAGAGGGGCTTTTGTACCAACCATTAGAGGTCCGTGTGTTGGTCTGTCTCTACTTGTGTTTCCTCAACCTCCAGCCCCTTGCCTGAAGCTCGCGAACTGGATTCTAGCACATAGAGCGCAGAAGGGGTCGCGGTGCGTGGCAGGACAGAAACATTTGATTGGAAATAAAGCGTATTGTTCCTAAAGAATGTCACCGTGAAAAGACGTGATGGGGTCTATGGTGGCAGAAACATGTGGCAGGGACTCCTCTGCCACAAGGCCCTATCTGCTGACAGGTTCCAGTCACTGAAGCAGCACCGCACACTAGGGGTCAAGTCTTCAAAACAAGCCTACATTTCAGGTTCGAACCACACCAGCATGCAACACCCTTCTCTGCTACCTTACCGAAGACCTGTTCTAGACCACAGACTCCTGGAGGCGTGAAGCAAACACATTCCCTAGTTTCAAGTGTTGCTCTTATGTTGAGTCCCCAACAGGCTGGGGATGTAATTCTTCCATTATCTTAGAGATGACCGCCATGCTATCGTTTCTTACAGCAAGGTGCTGGCTTGTTGGAGTAGAATAATAATCATAATGATCATGTTGCTAATAACAATTATTGTTTAACCAGTATAAGCTATAGGCTTGTAATTGTCTGTGTGTTTTACTCGCACAGTGACATTTACTTCAAACCGTGTTGGCAAGCCAGCCTAAACCTAAGGATGTAGACTAAAGCAAAGAGTTTGATCTGTCCCCTCCCCCAGCCTCCTCTTTCTATTAGGGGATTTAGTAACCTCTGCCTCTAAATCCCATCCCTCTGGAGGTGCATGCCCAAAATATCCTTACCTTCCCATCTTCCTTGGCAGCTTAATTGCCCAGCAACTCATTTGGAGCAGGCAGAAAACTCAGATTCCCGCGTGCTCCTGCTCCCCCTCCCTCTGCCCCTAGCGTCTTCGGCACTACATCTGAATCACGCTATCAAGCCCTTGATTAGATATCGACTTCTAGAAATTGATAATAACACTAATAGCAGCTACTGTTTATTGAGCCCTTACTAACAACATCTGCTTCTTTGCACAACCACCCTGACTTGGCAACATTACAATTCCCATTTTACAGGTGTGCACGTTGGACAGCCAGTCATTTGCCAAAGGTCACTCGAGTACTAAATGTCCCAGCTGAGAGTTGTGCCTCAATGTGCCTCTCTGCATAAGCTATGCTCTTAACCAATGCTTTTGGACCATTTGTCTTGATAAGGCAGAAATGAGGAGCTGGGGAAGATGCTCGGTTAGTAAAGCATATGCCATGCAAACATGAGGACCCAAGTTCGAGCCCCGAACATGGTGGCTTATACTTGTAACCTTTTTCTATGCAGGCAAGGTGGGTGATTTCCTAGGGCTCTCTGGCCTAACAGCCTAACCTTATTTGTGAGCTCCAGGTCCAGTTGAGAGACCTTGTCTCAATAATCAAAGTGCTTGGCTCCTGAGGAACAGCACTTGAGGTTGCTCTCTAGCTTCCACATGCGTGTACATACACATGCATGTGTAACACTTGTGTATGACCACCCACAAATGAACACACAAACACACACACACACAGATATACAACAAAAAAAAAGCAACAACAAAATGGCCAAGATGGTCTGAGGACATGGGTTTTTCTAACAGAGGGCGTTCGGTGTAAGGGAAACAGAGAGAATTTCCCCTAAGAAGAGAGTCCCAGTTTATCAGTTACCGATGACGAAGGGCCTCTGCTGGATATGGAAACATAGTATGTTAGGAATGGGAATAAGAAATGGCAAACTTCTCTAATGTGAATTGAAAGGTTGGGACCTCAGACAGGAAGGCCCTCCTACCGAGGGACTGATGAACTGAGGAAGCACAATTGAGACTTAGGAATCTTATCCAGTTCTTCTTTTCTTAGGATTTTTTTGTACAGAGTCTTACTATATAGCCCAAGATGGCCTGAAAATTGCAGTGTAGACAAGGTTGGCCAGAACTCACGGAAATCTGCTTGCCTCTGTCTCCCAAGTGCTGGGACTGAAGCTATGCATCACCATGCCTAGCTCTTCTTTGGGAACTTTGAAGTGGGGAAAAGCTGCGTCTCAACTCTTGGCCCAAGCTGTCAGCAGATTTTCTTGTCACTCTGGAGAGGATGCACTCCAAAGTTCTCGACTAACTATCCAGTTCTCTCTCCTGATGTGGCAAACCATACATTCTAGTAAGAGAGTCTCACAGGAAATCCAGTCAGCTCCCCCAAGGCATTGATTAAGGGGGAATTGCCGTGAGAGACAATGAACTTGCAGAAGAGTTCAATGGACAAAGAACAAATTATTGCACTAGCCTTTTATATCAAAAGAGGAGTATTTGTCACAGAAACGTAAGTCTCTCTGTCTTGATTATATCCCAATATGTCTCATGTACTCACCTGAGCAGAGGGAGAAAGAAAGCAAGTCACCGGCTGTGGAATGTGCTAGAGAGGTAAAACAGAGCCACGTTCTAAGACTAGATACTGAGGGATCTCCGATGTCTCTTACACAATCAGGGGTGAATGCTAAGAGCAGGAGACTTGATTACCAAGCAGTTCAAACCTGGAGGCAGATCACGACAGAAGAGGCTTGGTTTGGCACATAAGCTCTTAACCTGAAAGGGGGGCGCTGGCAGATGCAATGGTGGCTGTGCTTGACGCCCCCAATTTCTCCTTACACTGATTCTCAGTCAAGTTGGAAGTTATATCAGGCGCCAGCTCAACCCTCCACTTTATCACCCACAGAGGATGCAAGAGGACCATCATGTTTCCAGTAAGTTCTCAGAGCCACACCCAGGAAGTCCTCCCGCATTTCCCCCACCACACTGCGCCCTTGCCGTCCCCATTTCTCGCAGCATGCCTGCTGGCTATAGTTTCCTTACACCGGCTACCTTCCTTTGACTCATGTGCCGCATGCCTCAGTCTGTCTCCTGGATCTAATGAGCACTGAAGAGAAAGGTGCCGGGTTTTCATGAGATTGGAAACTTCCCTCCATCCCTTTTGTCTCTTAGATGTATATATTCAGTTATGTGGGGCTGAAAAGAGATCATAAGCCTTGCCTGGATTCTTTCTGATTCCTAGCCCCAGTGTGCCTTCCTTTTGCTTTTGATGTTGACACAGACACTTGTAGAACACAGATTATACATCTGTGGGATTTTAATTAATATACGGGAACTCAATTCACACATGCCTCCATGTAGGCAAACACTGTGCCCCTTCAGCGCATTCTAGGTATATCATCTATGTCTTATCATAGGATCTGCTCCATGCTATGCTTGACAAAGGGATGGATGGGTGGATGGATGGATGGCCTCTTTCTATGTGAACTCAAGGTAGAACACCTCTACTTCTTTTCATTTTAACCTGTCTCCTGGGACTTTCTTTTCCACCGCGTTCTCAGCCAAGGCTTCAGAAGGGGTCATCAGACTCTAAATCCCCTCTGTCCCTGCCTGCCGACCTCCTGACTTCAGAAGAAAGCTCTTCATTTGAAACTTCTCCAGCTTTTCCGAAGACAGGAGCAGAGAGAAATGGGCCCTTCATTTAGCTGATTGAACCAACAAAAGAGAAGTTTGAGACAGAAAATGAATATAGATCCTGCTCCGGCAATTAGAGGGAAATCGATAGAAGATCATCAGCGGCATGAGCCCTGCGTAAGTCAGCGTCTCCGGGGAAGGGTTGCCAGAACCGCGTTCATTTCATTTCTGTTTTCCTAACTTAATCCCTGACAAGTGAAGAGAGGTAGGTGGGGTGTGGAGGGGGGAAGGGGGATGAAGGAGGGGCTTGCATAGGGCAGGATGGATGCAGAAAGGAAACACAGACCACGGCCCCGGTGCATGATGGGTAAGTTCGCGGAAAGGAAAGCCTGATTCCGTCTCACGCAGCGTCATGCGTGATCATAGTTCTGGGATTGACTGGAGAATGCACACATGCTATGTGTTATAGCACACGTTTTTTCTTGATTTAATCAATCCCCTACAGAAGCAACATCAATGGGAGTTACTTTTGTATTACTTTAATAAAATACCACGACCAAACGCAGCTTAAGGAAGAGCTGGTTATGGCTTATGGTTCCAGAGGGCCAGATGGCCATAATGACAAATGGCGTATGACAGCAGGTGAGGGAAGCTGAGAGAGCACACCTCAGGCTCACACATAAGCAGAGAGATGGGCAGGGCAATGGCAGGAACCCAGCTGCTCTCAGTGATGTACTTCCTCCTGCAAGGTTCCACCTCCTGAAGGTTCCATAACCTCCCCAAGCAGCACCCCTAACCAGGGGACAAAGTATTCAAGTACATAAGCCTGTGGAGGAATTTCCCATTCAAATCACAACAGGGAGAAAGGGGTATTTTGGTTCACATCCTGGAGGGTGTGGCATCATGGCTCTGTCATGGGCTTGTGCTTGGTGCTTCTTACATCATGGCAGACGGGGCTGGAGAGATGGCTCAGAGGTTAGGAGCACTAGCTGCTCTTCCAGAGGACCTGAGTTCAAGTTCCAGCACCCACATGTTGGCTCACAACCATCTCTAACAAGAGTATGGTGCCCTCTTTTAGCATGAAGACAGTACACTGTATACATAATAAACATCACGACAGATCAGGAAGTGGAGAGCTCAGAGCCAGAAGAGAACATCGCCTTCAAGAGCCCCACAGTGCCCCACTTCTGCTAGTTAGCCACAGTTCCAAAGAGTCCAAAGCCTCCCATTTGTGAATCACATATTCCAAACTCATGAGCCTGTGGAGGCCACTTCACAGTTAACCATAATGCATGGGATTACGGACAGTCTGATGAGGCATGATGCATGCACCTGCAAAATGGGCATCTGGTTCATGAGGAGGGAATGAAACCTCCTACAAGCCCAGACGGCAAGGCACTGGCTACCACGCTAGGGGCCTCATGGGCAGTACGAGATTTTGCAATATTCTCTTTCCCTTCTCTCTAGAACCAGATATATAGGTTCATGGAGACTGCTTTAACAAGGTACAGAAAAAAAGTGTCTAGCTCTAACCTACAGCTTTTAGCTCTGTTTACTTTAAGCCAATATACAGGGGCTTCTACGGAGGCCTTGATTTTGGGCAGAGACCCTGCTGCAAACAGAGAGGGGCCAGCAGTCTATCGGCCCACTGAACTCTGTTCCAGGATTAGGCTAACATGCATAAGGTTGCTCCCAGAAACAAGAAGGAGACAGTCCCAGGTCTCTTGGTTATTTCATATATGGGAAACATACATATGGGCATAGGGGACTCAGACAGCAACGAAGAGCACAGGGAAGCAAAGTTGAGAGAGAAGTGGTGGGGTGTCTCAGTATGTGTGGCCAGGTCCCCGCCTGTCAAACTGTAGGAACTTAGGGTTGAAGCCTGGAGGAAGGTCAGGGACCTGACCAGAAGCCCACAAGTAAACTGGGTTCTAGGATTGGCTTGACACTCTTCAGCACAGGCGCAACACAACTCCCTCATTTAGTAGAGGACCAGGTGTCTCTCACCTCCACCACGCAGGTGTCTGTAGGTTCTGGAAGAGGGCAGAGCTAAGGATGAATGAAGCAAGAGGTTTAATTTTGCTCTCAGAAAAGGAAGCTGGCACCCAGGACCCGACTGCAAAGGGTGTACCCACCTTCAAAAGCACTGGGACCATCACTCCTCTTGATCCAGAAGCAAGCAGGAAGGATACAGAGGCGCTGCCACCAGGAGGCTTCCAGAACAGTCAGCCTCCGATGCAGTGGTGTGATCAGCCAATGGCTAGAGAAAAGCAGAGCTGGCCTGTGGAGCCAGACTAAGTATCTTGTGGTAGTCTTTAGCCTGGATTGTTCTAGCTTGGGGGGGTCACTGGGAAGCAAGCAAGGTGAAATGATGTGGTCCTACTGCAGAGCCCTCTGCACTCAGAATGTGGCATCTCTCTTGTGTGTGACACAGCCATGCGGTTCAGCCCCAGCCTTTAACACCAGGTTGCGGAGCGTGGAGATCAGAAAGAGTGGATGGGAGCAAGCATCAGTTACTGGGCCTGGCGTGAGTGAATTTGCACACATGACTCAATTTCTGCTTGCCTCAGTTGTTTAGTTTGTAAAATGGAGAGTCCTACCCATTTCAACAAGAATCCCAGCTTGAGTTTAAGTGAAGTTCAGATAGATTTGGAGTGGACTAATCAGAAACTACTTGACGTTTTATCAGTCCATCAATCTAAGCCTCCATACCTGCGTGCATCCATTCATCCATCCATTTATCCATCATTCACTGTTCCTTCATTCTTTCCACTCACACACCCACTCATCTACCAGTCCACATAGTGACCCGTTTATCCATCCTCTTTTCCTCTCCTCCATCCACTTCTGTATCCATCCATCCATGCGATCCGTGTATCCACTTCCCCACCCAAGCTTCACCGCAACATTACCAGCTATTCCAGCAGTAAAGCAAAGCCAAAACAGTCTGTGCTTGGGGCATTTAGGAGTTGCACGCAGCTGAGTCTGAGGGTCAAGTTTAACATAAAACATCTTCACACAGCGAACACAGCTATCTCCACTTTGAGATGCAGAGACACTCTCTGGAGAGAGAACTGGACGAAAGCCAGAAGGAAGGACAGGCTGGAGGAAGAAAATGAGGTAGAAGCTAGCCTTCTTGGGGCCACAGCCTCTGCTCGGAATCGGGTTGCCTTGGTGACAAGAGCATCCTGCTGGCTCTTCCCCTGCAGTGAACTTTGTGTGAGAGAGGAGAGGGAGAAGGCAGGAGTACTAATTACGCGGCTCACTAATACCTTTGTGCACCTCATTGTAAGTCCTGGGCTGTGAGGGGCTTGGCACTCGTTCTGCCTACAAGAGCAGATGGCCTCGTACTAGCCACCATGTTGCCGTGGGCATCCTCCATGGTTCTCAGGTGAGCTTTCAGTCCTTCTCTTTCAAATGAGGCAGATCTGAATCTCACTGACCTTGGTGCTGGGAGTCCAGTCCTGCTGCTTAATACTAACAAGGCCATTGTTAGTACCTGTTCTACCAAACCCAATCATTTTGTTCTTGACATTTTATTTTCTAAATATAAAAGTAATTCTTGATTAATTCAGAAAATTTGGAAAGCACACAGAAAAAAAAACATAAAGGAAGCAAAAAAAAAATCAGTAATCTGATGCCAAATAGACAAAGTTAACATTTAGAAAATACTTGTTCACAGAAACACATATGCACATATACGTCAATACACACATGTAAACACACATATGAACCCATATAGATACACACATACATACACACACCCCTACTCACATAAATAGATACATACATGTACATACACAGTCATATACATGTACATATATCATATACACACATATAAATGCATACACACATACATATACTAACCCACAGACATACATAAAACACACATAGATAAATACATGCACACCATGGTGTTTATCTTTCTTGTATTACAGCCCTCTTTAGCTAGCGATATGTTAACACATTTTCATCTGTTAGTAAATATTCTCCAGCAGCTTCATTTTAATAGCTCCTACTGTCTCACATTATGGATATTCTATACTTTGTTTTACCAATTGCCTATGGGTGGCTCTGCAGATTTTTTTCCAGGTTTCATTAACATAAATAATGCTTTATTGAATGCCCTTATGCATAAACAGTTTGCATATATATTGGCTTTGATCATTAAGATAAGTTCTTGGAAGGGAAATGGCTGAGTCAAATATATAAATGTGTGTCTTAAAGGCCTTTGATAGATATGGCCAATTGCCCTCTGAAAAGGTTGCACCAGCTCACACTCCTTCCAGCAGAGCCCAGGAAGCCCAATTCCCTACACTCATTGCTGATTTAATTTGCCAAGCTTTGTTTCCAGCCAGGCCGAGTCTGCTCTCATAAGTTTATTGTCTATTTGTAATTTTTCTTTAGTGAATTGCTTATTTATGTCAATTGCCCATTTTTATGGGCTTGGTTATCTTTCCCTTTTTGACTTCGGAGAGCGCTTCCTATGCATCAACCTTTAATCTATAATATATGCTTATTATACTTCCCCCAGTGCGCCATTTGCGTTTTAATTTTGCGTATGATGTTTTTTTGACCCACAAGAAGGTTTTGTTCTTAAGTAATCGAATTCATCAATCTTTTCCTTTATTGTTTTGCTTAGAAAGGCCTGCAAACTTAAGCATGTTTAAAAAGGCTCAAATAACCCAAGTTTATAAAGCCTCCTTTCAGACATATTTAAGAAAAAAATCTTTGGAATTTTTGTACGTGCAAACCACATGTATCTTGGTCATACCCACCTCCTACTTCCTCCACCAAGCCCTCCCTCTCCCAGCACATCTCCACCCCAATCTCATATTTATTTTCTCTCTCTCTTTCCACTTTCACTTCCTCCTTTCCTCTTTTTAATAACTCGCTGAGTCTAATTAGCGCCACTCATGTGGGCTTGGATGGGACTCACCCAGTGAGGCATGGGTCACCTACCAATGACTCAAGTGACACTCTTCCCAGCAGCCATAAGCTGCCAATAGGGATGGGGCCTGGGGATCCTTTTCCCACTGGATGCTGGATTTTTTTGACTGGCTTGATCTTACATGCAGGTCACCACAGCTTCTGTGAATTCACGGGTGCAACAGCCTCATGACTAGAGGCCAGCATTTTCCAGCGCTCCTCCCCATCCTCCGGCACTTACATCTTTCCAGCCCTTCCTCCCTGTTCTCTGGGCATAAGAGGAGGGTCCAAACAGATGATCCATCTAGAGCTGAGCGTGTAGTTACTTAACTCTGCATTTGAATAGTTCTGAATCTCTGCAGCTTCTCTGACCAAGGCTAAGAGCGGCACAAATCCGTGGAAACGAACATGAATATTTAGAAGGCAATTCGATCAGATTCTCTTATGGTTTCAGTTTTTATGATTAACTCTTTAAGTACCTGAAGTTAATTAAACGAAATACCATTGTTTGCTACACAGCTGCAACCTTGATTTCCTGCTCTCAGTGAGTCCATCCTCTCAGATCCACACCTCCACTTCTCCTCGTCTGAAGCAGACCTGTACGCTTTACATAATGTCAAGTATCTTTTAAAGGGAGAGGGATTTCTCTGGATAGGGTAGTGGCTAGGCTAGAAACAGGAGTTGGGGGATCTATACTGCTTTCATCCTATCCTGGGTCAGGACTTCATAGTCTATCAGATATAAATAATGTTGTTGTTGTTGTTTAAAGAAATCTCTGAGTCCAATTAGTGCTGCCTTCATGTGCGTGGGCGTGGGGTCATCCTCTAGGGCTTAGCATATCTGCTCTGGGAGTCTGCCAAGAGAGGGGGGTGGATAAAAGACCATTTCTGCTTAGTGCTTTGCAGTGTCTATACCCGCTGTGTTGTGGGTGCTGGTGTGAGCCTCACAGAACCCTCTTGGAGAGGAAGACATGACCCTAGCGGCTCCAAGGGCTCAGCGGTGTTAACTGTGGGTAGCTCACAATGTCCTAGGCAACTGCTCTTCCTCTTCCAGGGCTGTGAACTTGCCCCGGGGCCGTGTGCTATTCCACAGTAGCCTGATTCCCATAAATGGCCATCTAGTAGAGTCTTAGGCGCAGTGACCTTTGGAGGGATCACTTAGCTGTAGGATCTAAGGACTCTGAAAGCCATTGCATCCAAACTAAAGTCCTCTGCTTTTCCCTATTCCACTCACCTGGGCTTGCCGGAGACGACTCCCTCCTTCAGTGCCTCCACCTCTGAGCATTATACACTCCCGATGCAAATGACCACCATAGCATCTGCTCCCAGGAGACCTCTACCTGAGAAAGCCAAGAGGTCTTGGCTTCCATTTGCCAAAGGATGAGATGGGGAGGGAGAGTAGATGGGAAGGTGATCTCTGGGGATACTGCAGGCTGACATTGCCTAAGCTAAATCCAGCAGGCTTGGCACGGTCTTCCTTAGGAGAGCTTTATGTATTATGCACAGGCCATCTCTTGAATTGCGTAATGGTCTCTGAACAGAAGGACCATTTAGCATCAGAATTATGAGTTTTACTTTTAACAACAGAATTATAGCTTCAGAAACTCTCTCCTGGACAAATGTGCACCAATTAGGCCCTATGCTCAGGGCCCAGACACTAATAAATGTCATGATTTAATTGGCTTGTTCTCACCCAATCCTACATTGTTGCTTCATTTCCTTGGTCTGAATAAAACAGGGTCCTTATTATAAACATAAGTAGGTTCTGCCCATAGGCCTAGTCACATGACTGCTTCCATTTTCTGCCTGATATGAACACCCTGTGTGTGTGTGTGTGTGTGGGGAGAGAGAGAGAGAGAGAGAGAGAGAGAGAGAGAGAGAGAGAGAGAGAATGAGAGTGATTTGGAGGACCAGGTTTCTTTGCCGATCGATGACGGCACAGGCGATGGGGCAGCCAGCTCTCCTGAGATGTCTAGATCTAATCACACATTTTGCTTTTTCAGTTTTGGCTGCAGCAAATTCAACTCAATATCCCCAGACAATAAGAAGATTTATTATCTCATATTACAAGTCAACCAGAGGCAGGGCAATCCTAGGGCTGATTAACTCAGGGGCTACTGAGGTCATGGAGTACCTGGGTTCTTTTGGTATTTTCCCTCTTCTATATAGAAGATCTTTCTTATATGTAAGATATATCTATATCTTGGCTTTGTCTTAAGTTGGGTTCTCCTTAGAGTCACATCTGCTTCCAGGCATCACAAGGCTGTTGACAATGACAGAAAGATAAGACACCTTTAATCCCAGCAGTTGGGAAACAGAGGCAGGAGGATCTCTGTAAATTCAAGGGCAGCCTGGTCTATAGAACAAGTTCTAGGGCTACACAGAGAAGCCCTGTTTCAACAACAACAACAACAAAAGTCCTTCTCTTTCCTGGGTACTTTTAAGAGCAATCATACCACTTTGTGATATTCATATTAGTCACATCACGGCTGTGGGAGTGAGCCATCAGCACCCCCCATAAGAAGAAAATAAGGGCCCTCCAAGTGTTCCCACCTGCTTAGGAATGCTACCTGCAGATGGTTGGTTCACAGTGTCTTCTCTCAGAGCTTCCTTTTCTTTCTAAAGTTGGGCCTTACCCAGGGTCAAGTGCCGTCCCAAGACAGCTCCTATCCCACAACTGACTGTGTAGTAGAGCCACAGGCTCAGTCACCTCTGAGGGGCCACTGAGCTGTGGAAAGTACCATGATCTCAGGCATCTATTGATTGCACCCTAAGTCAAGGCCTCCCCATCCCCAGTCCCATCCACCTGCCTCTGACCTTTCCAGAGATGACCGTCTCCCCTCCCACCTCCCAATGAGAACCCCGTACGTTTTCTTCATAGGTGTCTGGCCAGAAATGAAACCCTGTCACTGGCAGCGAGTACCAGAATGACCACAGCTCAGGTTCCAAATGCACAGGCTGGGTTAGGCCCATCACACATGGACAAGCTGGAGATGGTGGACATCCAACAGAGCAGGGAGTTCATCAAGAAGAGGGAAATAAAAGACAGGGGCAGAAATTCAGGGCAGGCAACCACCAGCTTGCCACGCATACAAATTTACATGAGGAAAGACGAGGCAAGAATGTTTTGCCTTGGGGTATCATATTAGACCTAAAAGTGGGATCAAAAATGGTAAAGTGAGGGGATGGGTCTTACATGCCCCAAGTGCATGGGAGTCTGAATCCCACGTATACAACATCCTGCTCTGTCATGTGCCCCTCCATAGCTCATATTTAAATTCTGGTCTGTTTGGCATAATTTTTTTAAAAAGGTGTCTGTCTGTCTGCATGCCACATGTTTGTGGACGTCTAAGGAGTCCAGAAGAGAGTGTCAGATTCCCTGAAGCTGAGATTTCTTACAGTTATGAGCCACCAAAGATAGGTGCTGAGAACTGAGCTTGGGTCCTCAGGAAGAACAGTGAGTGCTCCTAATGGCTGGGTCATAGCTCCAGCGCCTGGTATGGAATCTTGGGCACATTCCCCTCTCCTCCGTTCTTAAAGGATCCTCTGTAGTTGAGTGATCACAGAGAAGGGGCTGGCAGGGAACCAGATAAAGAGAGCTATGAACAGTAGGGTGTTTCTGAACCGCCTACAGATCTCCTATGGCCATGGGGCAATCGCCAATGCCCCCCCACCCCCCCGTATTTTAGCATAGTCCTTGGCCGTTAAGGTCAGAGCAAACCCTGGTACAGATAAAAGGAGTCTACAAGAGGCCGAAAGCTCTGTGCACAAGCTCTGAGCCCCACGTTTGTCCTTGTCTCTGTGCTCAGACAACAAACAACATGCTAAGTATTTTTAAATTCTAGGAGAGGTGACTGCCCAACCATGATTTGTCGATAGTTACACAGCAATGCTAGTCTGATAGTGGCTGGACGTCTGGGACAGACAGACGTCATTCATCTTTTCAAAGCCTTGGAGTGGGGAGGGGGGGATTTCTGTAAGCCATTGCCTTCATCCGGAAAAGCTTATCCAGGATTGATGAGTTCCCAGATGGGGAGTGATGCGCACTGTCAGCCGCATGGGTACATTCCCAGCAAGTCATGTCAGACTGACCCGAGCTCCTCCATGGCTGGGCTCTCTTGAGGATGACAGTGGGATTCACAGTAGACATAAGGCCAGCCCCCATAGGAAACAGAACTCTCAGTCCCATCTTGCTCAATCTTGACAGCAACAGAGATGCCACAGGCCTGGCTGGTTTCCTGGTGTCTTTTCCAGCGAGAGGCCAGCATTAATCACCGAGGACCCCCAAACAGACAGTGGGGATTCTAAGCTGTGTGGCTGTCCGTTCACACATTCATCTCTGCGCTCACTCAGTCCTCCATCACTGCAGGATTTTCCCATGTGCTTGCTGAGTGTCCGGGGATGCCAAATACCGAAACTACAATTGGGAGTAAAGCAAAGCCACTCAGGGCTCCAGTTCCTGTCCAGTGCAGTGGGACAGCAAAGAAAAGCCTGCACTTGAATCCACTGTCCTGTGCTTGTACTCGGAGTGCTTTTCAATGTTTAATGTATCACATGTATGTCTGTGAACTCCAGCCAAAATGTAAGTCCAAAGCATCTGACCGTCACTTGCCTCCACAGGGAAATAATGTCTGTATTTATTACATTTCTTGTTGCTGTATCAAAATTCTGACAGAAGGAACCTAAGCGGGGAGGGTTTATTGTGGTTCATGCATCAAGGATATATAGTTCATTACTGTGGGAAGGGTACGGCGGCAGGAACGTGAGGTAGCCAGCCACATGGTGCTCACAGTCAGGAAGTAGAGTGTCGCATGTTAGCGCTCAGCTCACAATACTCTTTCTTTATGCATTCTGAGACCCCGGCCAAAGGATTAGCACCACTCACATTAAGGGTGGGTTTCCCACCTTGATTTTAATACACTCTAGAAGGTTCCTCACAGATGCTTCCAGATCCTGTTCAAATGACAGTGTTAACTGTCCCGAAGTTTTTCCCAATGGACTCAATGCTGGCGCCCAGGGATCTCTTTTGTATATATGTAGAATTTCTGCATCCCCCAACAGTGATGGGAAGAAGGTGAAGAATCAGCAGACATGTTGAGTTGGTGCTGAGAGGGACCTCTGATTCCCTCTGCCAGCTCTCTGCTCCTTCTCCTCTGGGGGAGGAGCAGGAGGAGGAAGAAGAGGAGGAGGAGGACAGGAAAGGACGTGCAGAGACTGGATGGCTCTGAAATCTTGGTGAGATTAGATCTGCCTGTTAAATTGCCTGTGCTTCCAGGGTGGATTTGGGGAGCTGAGGGGAGGCAGAGGTGTGGAGGCGGCTGTGTCTGCTCTTTCATAAAGAACAGGCAACAAAGGAGACCAATTTCCTGGTTCTTACTGCAGAGCCTGGGAAGAGAGACAGTCTAGACATGTAGCACCTAGCAACCTGAGGCCCAGTGGAGAGTTCCTAACGTGAGATCACTCTTTAGGGGTGGGCCTGTGGCTTGCTCTGGTGGCAGAGGCACCTGAAGAAGTCGGCCCCAACAGACAGTGTCCACCACTCCATCCTGACCCTCTCATACCTACTCTCACTGAGAAACTTATGTTCCGGAGGGTGGGGGACAGGAGAAGACATCCCCATGAACCACATAAGGACTTCACTGTGAATGGATGGTTGGTTGCTCATTGACTTGCTTACATTCTGAACATCCCCCCAAATAATTTCATGAACTTTAGATTGACTTCCCTGTAGCCTCAGGTTTCCCAACCTAGCTTTGGTCCACTGGAGAAATTATCAGTTATGTAAAAATAAACTTGATCCTAAAGGCATAACTCTGAGGGCTGGAGAGATGGCTCAGCTGTTAGGAGCACTTGCTGCTGTTGCCGAGGACCTGGGTTTGGTTCCCAGAAGCCACATCCAGCAGCTCACAACTACCTACTACTCCAACTCCAGGGGGTGTGAAACCCTTCTTTGGCCTCCTCAGCAATGTACACACACACACACACACACACACACACACACACACACACACACACAGAGAGAGAGGAGGGGGGGGGGGGGGGGGGGGGGGGGGGGGGGGGGGGGGGGGGGAGGGAGGGAGGGAGAGAGAGAGAGAGAGAGCAGGAAGGTGAAGAAATGATAAAATAAATATTTTTTTTTAATTTTGTGCTAAAACCTTGGAAAACCCAGGGTGATGAAAGGGCCATCAGATCACGCACACTTCAGGACTGGGAGTGGGAGAAAGGGATTTGTGGAGTTGCCTATCTGAGTCCTGGCTGCTTTGTGTGATGTGCTTGGAGTTCAGGCCTACCCCACAAAGCCTAGCTCTCCCATACTTGGCAGCTAGGACTCCCATGGGGAAGTAAGATGGTTTCAGCCATAACATTTCATCTTCTTGTTTCCAGTAGCTTCAAGTCTGTGGAATTCTTTTCTCTACTTCTGCAAAACGCAAAGAACTTTTGACCTTGGAGTAAAGTGAAGGGGCCCTGATTGACCAAGAGTCTCAGGTTTACCTACTCGGGCCAGGCTAAGCTGTATGTCTCTGTGTCTCTTCTCTAGTGTGCTAGCCTGTAAAACATGGGGGTTGGGCAGTTTCCAGAAATGCACAGCTTCACTGAATGTACACCATGCTGTGGAAACGTAGAATGCAAGGAGAAGAAGCTGAGTCTGGCTGGGTCAGACCGTGCTAGCACTGGGTGGTGGCATGTGGACTATTGCAGCCGCACTGCAGAACAAGCCAAAGAAGCATATGCTCTATGACCCTGCAATCTTCCAAAGAAAACTCTACACCAGCCCAGAGAGACATGTACAAGAACATGCATGCCCCATAATGTTGCAAGGGATGGCCCTGCTAGCTTAGCCCCGAAATAACCACACAGAAATTGTATTAATTAAATCACTGTTTGGCCCATTAGCTCTAAATTCTTATTGGCTAACTCTTATATATTAATTTAGCCCATTTCTATTAATCTGTATATCACCACGAGGCCGTGGCCTACCAGCAAAGTCTCAGCACATCTATCTTAGGCATTGGGTCCATGGCATCTTCCTCAGACTCTGCCTTCTTCCTCCCAGCATTCAGTTCTTCTGTCTTCCCTGCCTACCTAAGTTCTGCCCTGTCAACTGGCCAGGCAGTTTCTTTATTCGTTAATGCTAATCACAGCACACAGAAGGGATTCCCACATCACCATGATGTGTAGAAGAGGGAGCCAGAGACAAGCAAAATGTCCTTGGAAGACAAGGAGGCAATGAAATGAGGTGTGTGCACAGCAATATGGGCGGAAGCCAACACGGGAAGGGGAGACACAAGAAACATGGTCAGACTTCTATGACTAATGCAACCCTTATTTCCCAAAGGTGTGTATGCGTTCAAGAATTCACTCAGAGCATGCGTGTGGATGCCAACAGCAGGAGGTTGGAAAACTGAGAAAGGGAGATGCACATAAATGCCTAAGTTGGAGGGGGCATCTTGTGTGAGTTGTCACACTAGCAGCTCACAGACCCAGGACGCTCTGACTGCAGCTCCTGCATCCTGAGATAGCTCACCGAAGGCAGATCTAGGAGGTCCTACAAGTCTAATATAGGGATCTAAGAAAGAAGGTTGGGGATAGGGAGGCAGTGAAAAGAGACAGAAATTTCAGTTTCTTTTGTCCTTCCCTGTTGTGTGTGTGTGCGCGCGCGTGTGTGTGTGTGTGTGTGTGTAACTTTGGGGATGGTGCTTGTACACGTGTGTGCACATGGGTGTGGGAGTCAGAAGTCAACCTCAGATATTTTCTCAGATGCTGTCCACCATGATATTTGAAGCAGGGTCTCTCTCATGGGCCTGGAAATCACAGTTCGAAGCGGCTGACCGGACAGCAAGCCCAAGGACCCGCTTGTCTGTACCTTCCAAGTTCTTACAGTACAAGCAAGTACCGCCATGCCCCGCTATTGTGTGTAAGTTGTGAGTTCTAGGGCTCAGACTGAATTCCTCATGCTTGCATAGCCAGCACCCTCACCTCTCTTTGATTTATATTTTTCCTACAGCTCAGTCTATTTGTTGAGCCCTCTGAGACAGGGATCTCCATCCATCACCCCTTGACATCCTTCCACCATCCTTAAGGTTTCAGTTAAAGCAGTCAACTTCAACCCTAGGCCATTATGGATAGAATTGCCCACTTATGCCTCCAGTATTCCATAACCCCACCATGACTACCATTCACTTCTCCAGCTCCCAGCAGGCACCGGGAGCGACCCACCTGCGCCACTTCCTCCCTACTGTGCCTGGCTGCTTGCCTCTATACTGGTGTATTCTTCTTCCTGGAGAACAGTGACCTGTCCTGTTCTCACACCGAGTGTGCCAAAAGCATGTCTTACTCCTGACATCTGGCTCAACTCTGACTTAAACACTTGTCTCTGATCTCTGAGACCCTACACTGGTGTCACCCTATGTCACCTGGCTGTTGTCAGGAGGCAGGTGGACAGGCTCACCCTGCAGGGCAGCAGGGTGGCATCTAGGTGTGGCTACTCCAGGCCCACCACTCTTGACTTGGGCTGGACTGCAGGGAAAGAGGGGAGGTGTGGTCCCAAGGTCAAACTGCTGATCTCCAAGGACACTAGCAACTGCTACCTGCCAAGACGTAGGGAGCCACTTGGAGACAGAGCTCAGAGGAAATGCCTTTCTGTGGCAGACGAGTTTGATTTCCCGGGAGGAGCCCAACAAGGCCCTTGAAAGGCGGACATCAAGGTGGGAAATCAATTGACTTTTAAGTTTTCACCTTGATGATTGATCTACTGCTCCGAGCCCCCTTCTTTCCCCTCCTTCTGTCCAGTCTCTGCACGGGGCCTCTCTGGCTTCAACACTTTTTCTTTCTCATCTTTAAAGTGCAGGGTTTCTTGATTCTGATCAGGAACCCAGAATACACTGCTTTATGCAAACTGACCAGATATATTGGTCACAGGCTGCCAAATATCCTTCATTTTCTCTCTAGGAGAGAGACCTCGTTAACTCACTAGGAAGGAAAGGAAGAAAACTCACTCATTGAGTTCCTTCACGTCCTCTTATAAGCCCACCGTGCCCTTCTAGATGTTTCTATCCCCTCGGTCCTATTCAGCTCTGTCTTTGGAATCCCAAGTGCTGATCAAGGACTCTGGAATTCAGAGCCGGACCTTGTGCGATGCCTGACACGTGCCTTGAAAAGCTAGCAGAAGCAGGACTGAAATAGACACTCTGGTATGCTACCTCCTTGCTACAGGACCAGCAGAGTACCCCAAGCAGAATGGGCATCACAGCTGGGCTCCCCAGAAAGGACCTTGAGCACAGAGTGTTCAAATACCCAAGAATCCTGCTCCTGAGCACCAGGGGGTTTAGAAACACAGGAGACAGCAGTGCTCAGCATGGTCAGGAGTGGAGGTCTCCGGTAACAGAATTGCCAGACAGAGTTCAAAGCGTCTTTATAGCCTTGTTGAAATGTAGACTCTGCTTGCTGGAGTGACATGATGACATTTGTCTTTCCATGCCCGGCTTATTTTGTTTAATAAGGTGATCTCCAGTTCCTGCAAATGGTATGCTTTCCTTCTGGATGGCTAAGTAATGCCATTAGTACATATCAATAAAAGATCACTAATGTTTAATACACAATTTAAAAAATCAAAATGAATTTGATTTTCAAATAAGCCATAAGTTTGCTTTCACTGTAAGTATATTCTTAACACTGCACGGAGGCATGCTTGCTCCAAAGGAAATACTTGATTATTTAGAAATTTAGATTCAAGTGAGCGTGCTATATTCTTTTATATGAAAGTCTTGCCTACGTGTATGTCTGTGTATGACTGATGCCCTCAGAAGCCAGAAAAAAGTACTGGATATCCTGAAACTAGACTTGCATGTGGTTGTTAGCCACCTTGCAAGTGCTGGGAATTGAACCTGGAATTACTAGAAGAGTAATTGTGCTCTTAGCTGTTGATCTATCTCTCTATAGACCCTGCTATTATTTTTTTTTTTGAGACAGAGTCTTATGTAGTCCAAGCTGGCCTGGAACTCACTATATAGAAGATGATGATCTTGAATTTCTAATCTACCTGTTTCTACCATCTGAGTGCTAGGATTGAGCCACCACACATGGTTATACAGTGCTGGGGATCAAACCCAGGGTTTTGTGCATGCTAGGCAAGCCCTCTACCACTGAGTCATGAGCTCAGCCTCACTGTGCTGTATTCTATCTATCATCTATTGATGGAGGTGGGTCTTGTAATAATAAAGAAACTGCCTCGGCCCTCATAGGACAGAAAATTAGGTAGGCGGAGTAGACAGAAGAGAATGCTGGGAAAAAGAAGCTTAGGAGGAGTCGCCATGATGCTCCCACTCCAGACAGACGCAGGTTGAGATCCTCTCTGGTGGGCCAGCTCGTGGGCTACACAGAATATTAGAAATGGGTTAGAACAATATGTAGGAGCTAGCCAGTGGGAAGCTGGACCTAGCCGGGCCAGGCAGTGTTTGAAGGAGTACAGTTTCCGTGTAATTATTTCTGGGTATAGGCTAGCCATGCGGGCGGCTGGGTGCCGGGGACGCAGCCCTGCCGCCGCTCCTATTTCAACAATCTATCTATCTATCTATCTATCTATCTATCTATCTATCTATCTATCTATTATTTCTATTTTTTTTTGATATATGGTTTCTCTGTGTAGCCCTGGCTGTCCTGGAACTTGCTTTGTAGAGCAGGCTGGCCTCCAACTTACAGAGATCCTCCTGCCTTTGCCTCCTGAGTTTTGGGATTAAAGGTGCACACCACTGCTATCTGGCTGTATTTTTATTTGCTCCATATGGCAGCTCTTCTTTGTAGGTCACATGAAAAGGTCCAGATTTGAAGAAGAGCAGTGTGACCTCTTCTGTGTCCTGGACCACTGCTTTGGGTGCTTTATGGAGACAGGTCCTGAGTGAGGGAGACATCTTAGATACACAACTCTAAGTCCTTCCATGCAGGCATCCATCAGCCAGGTGGCTTCTGCCAACCAAGCATGCTACTATCCTTGCCATGCCCAACTCCAGTTACTCAGTGCTTATCATGTAGGCATGAGCACCACCAATGTGACAGGTCAGGTTTGGAGAAACTTTAAAACCTCACAGGGCAAGTTATCTGTTCATCCTAACTCTGCAGACGGCTCTTGAACTGGGCACAGACCACCGGCATGACTGAGCTGTCGGGCAGGAAGGTTTGGGCTGTGTTGTGCAGGGTGCAGTGGAATGCTGGGTCTCTATTGCTGTATTTGGACTCTGCACGAATCCATTTACCCTTCTGATGCTCCTATTGCTTGCTTTATAGGAAATTTTGTTTCCTTTCCTGTGACTGTTAGTGTCTTCCCATCGATCACATCACTGTCACCTTGAGACAGCCACACACCAGGGAAGAGGAGGACATGCAAGCCGTGGAAAAGGATGTGCAATGGCATAACATGGTGTCTTATGGAAATCAAAGAGAGTTGGGGTTTGTGGGTCAGCTTGGGAAGAGATTTGAATTAAGAAATAGATGCTTTCAGGGCCAAAGAGATGGCTCAGCAGTTAAGAGAATTTTTGTTGCTCTTGCAGAGGACCTAGGTTTGGTTCTCATTACCCACACTCCAGTTCAAGGGGATCCAATTCTTCTTCAGGCCTCGGAGGGCAATTAAGCACGTATGTGGTGCGAATAAATATATGCAAGCCAAGCATTCATACACATAAGATAAAATAAATCTTTTTAAAAAGCAAATGAACACTTCCAGCACATGCCTGCGGAAAAGAGAGGAGCTGGCATTCTGAGCTAAGGTGCTCCAGGCCATGTGCTGAAGACACATGCTCACGGGAGAGCAGAGTGCTAGTGTTATGCACGTCTTAGACTGGGTGGTAAATCAGGTAGACGAGGCTCCATCTGGGTCTAGGGACCCATCCATGTTCTCTTTCAGGAAAAAGAATTGAAAGTCAGCAATGCCAGGTTGGTGGTGGGGGCTCGGGGCCCAGTCTTTCACGGCTACTGCTGAACTCACACTTAGTGGATTTTGGAGAGCTGCTAGCCACACCAGGACCTAGAGACATTTTAAAGGCTTTCAAGGTGTAAGAAAGGCTTGCTACCCTTACACGCACTCTGTGTGTACATACTGCATGTGTGTTTAAGTCTATGTGTGGGTGGGTGCCCACACATGTATATGATTGTGGAGGCTAGACATTAATATCGGATGTCATTCAGTCATTCTCCACCTTAAATTTTGAGATGTATTTTCTTATTGATCAAAGAACTGGTCAATTCAGGTAGACTGGCTAGCCAGCAAACACCAGAAAGCCCCCTAACTCCATGCCCCTAGTGCAGCCACATGCTTAGTGCCAAGATTTTCTCATGTGGGTGTTGAGGATTGAATATGTGTCCTCAGGCTTGCTTGTAAGCACTTCATCTACTGAGCCACCTCCCCAGTCCCAATAGCACCTTCTTAATGTCTTGAATATACTTTGACTAAAATGAAAATACTAACAATAAAATAAGCTACCCCCAAAATATACTAACCTAAAACAGTTGCCATTTCTTTCCAAGCCTATAGATGTGCAGGTATGCTGGGGTGCTCCTGATTCAGGCTGTACCTCAAAAGCTTGGTTGGACAAACTGTTCTTTGTGTATTATTCTGGAGTCCAGAATCTTCTCCTGATGTAAGAAGGACAAGGAGTACTGTGTGCTGCCTCTACAGGTATCTCACCTTGAGACTTCAACCTCACTCCTCACTACTGAGAACAGAAGTCACAGAATGGAGACATTACAGGTTGGACATGTATGTAACAGTATTCATTATTTTCCTCTTTGCTATGATTAAATTCTTGACAAAAGTGGGGTGAGGAAGGAAGGGTTTGTTTCGGCTCACGACTCAAGGGCACAGTCCACCATGGTGGACAAGACACGGAGGTAGATGTGTGACACAGTACATGTGATTGCATCCACAGTTGGGGAGCAGAGAGCGATGAATATTGATGTTCAGCTTACTTTTTCCTTTATATTCAATCTGGGACTCTGGCCTATGAAATTGTGCTACCCACATTCAGGATGGAATTTCCCTCCCTGATGAACCCAGTCTAGAAACACTCTTACAGACGTCTAGGAGAGGTTCATCTCCTAGACAATTCTAGATTGTAGTAAGTCTTTCTCTGTCCCACTAGCTCCCAAATAATGACACAGAGGCTTCTTAGCAATTACAAAAACTCAGTCTATAGCTTAGGCTTGTTACTAAATAGCTTTTATAATTTTAACGCACCCATTTTTATTAATCTATGCTCTGCCACGTGGGTTTTGACTATTACCTCTCCTCGTGCGTATCCTGCTTGCTCTGTGTCTTCTTATGTCTCTGCCTTTCTTCTTCCCAGAGTCCTCTTTGTCCCTAGAAGTCCCTCCTATATCTCCTGCATAGCTATTGGCCATTCAACTCTTTATTATTCCAATCACAGCAATACATTTTCACACAATGTGTAAATATTCCACAACATTTCTGGAACCCTTTTGTTTAAACAAAAGGGAAAGGCTTTAATTCTAACATAGTAAAACTATATACAATAAGAACAATTATCAGGTAAGAATTACATTCACAATGTCTAATCCATTTGCATTTGGCCAATTCACAGAAAATATTCCTTAATCCCATCTTGTTTAGGAGTTCAAAGTTTTTACCTAATTTACTTTCTACTCTAACTTGTATTACCAACCCAAGCTATCTTTTTGGACCTCAGACATTTTCTTAGATAAACAAAGTTTTTATGTGTCTTAGCCTTATACACTTTATACCCCTTTTGTGAATTTCTTTTTTTAATTTGGTAATGAAGAAAACTATAACTATAACTATCTTGTCTTTAACCCCATTAGAGACGGTTGGTTGCATAGAACTTAAGGTTCCTCTATAATATCAGGGCATTTGACCTACAGGCTTAGAATATCTAAAGGACTTTTCTGTGAAACAAGAATTTAGAAGGAATGTCCTACTTTGCCTTGGCAAATCCGGCAATCCCTCTTTTATGTCCTGCTCATCCACTTTGGGGAGTATACTGTCAGCATTCAAGGCAAGGGCAGTTTCTTTCCCAGATGGCTAGCTTTGCCATATTGAAAGCAAATTTCATATGAAGGTTCTTCAATGCCTATCATCCTTTCTGAAGTAGATGGGTGCTTCCAGACATGTCTCATTGTCATCAAAAGCCTTATGTTATTAAACGACCTTAAATGTAATATTCTGTAGGTCTCTGAAGTGTTTGAAGACCACCTATTTAAACTCTGTTTAACCTTGCAAACATACTTAGCATGA
The DNA here is from genome assembly GCF_014885135.2 of Alexandromys fortis. Taxonomy (NCBI): domain Eukaryota; kingdom Metazoa; phylum Chordata; class Mammalia; order Rodentia; family Cricetidae; genus Alexandromys; species Alexandromys fortis. The sequence goes on from NW_026067894.1 coordinate 13,678,114, forward strand.
CTATAAGTTTGATTATATTAGATGACTAACTACTAACCTGAATTTCTTAATTATACATTGTATTATTAAATGAGCCATATAGGTACAACACCTTAAATAAAAGTAGAAACACACATATATAATAACAAAAATAACTTTACATTTATATTAATATACAAAAATTCATAATGATATAAAATATTTTAAGTTAATAGTTGTTTTTTTGTTTATAAGATTTAAAAATCTACTCTTTTATCCCATCATTTCTACACTCTGTCCCCCCTTTTTCTTTTCAGAATGAGATCCCTGAATCTAATTTCCTTTGGTCAGCTTTTTTTCTGATTATGACCAATGACAACTTGCAACTAACTCTTCTAAACAATGGTAAACATCCATAATCCACGGACTGACCAAAAACCACCCACCCTGCCTCTTGGAAATGTGGGCATCGTGTTTTCTAAACTATTTCCTCTTGTCTGAAGGTGAGAGCATCTTTAGCAGACCCTGAGAAAACTGGGATAGTGGACAAATTCTGTGGAAACGAGCTGTAATTTTTGTTGTCCAATCCCTATGTAATGGGAAAGTGGAAGGATTATCTGATTAGAGTAGTCTATGAGGCTGGACCATCTCAGCCAGCAGCTTTGAAGTTGTTCTGGGTACAGAATTTTGAGGAAACTTCAACAGAGGCATTCTGAAAGGCTAAATTACCTGAGTTACTTGTTTTCTTTGGTGCCTGGTCTTTTTTTTTTTTTCCTGAAAACACACAAACTTTTAAAGGTAACATACATATCTGTATTAATCTAAGTATAGAATGTGTGGTATGCATAAGTCAACAAAAGATGATTATTTTATGTTTTGTGTTTGAGCAGGTACAAGGCATCTGTTAATTTTATGGGTCCATTTTCACTGTATAACTGAACCGCTATCCATGCTATATGAAAGGATTGCATGTAATAATAAGTCATGAGTATTGTGTAGCCAACAAGATTTATTATTTCTCATCCAGTCTTCTCAAAGCTATTCCCATGGTAGAGGGATCAGCATATATGTCAACTATCCTGGTAGTGTTTCTTGGTTTATTTCTTTAAGTCTGTAACTAAGACTTTTAGGAGGTCTCCCTGGATCAAACCTGGTCTCTATTAATTTTGAAGGAATCCACAGATTTTTGTTTCCTGTGGGAACAAAAGCATGACCTCTCTCCTAAAGCAACACATTTTCCATTCTGAACTTCTATTCTGAAGCCAAGACATCCCTAAGGTATAACTAAATCAGCAGTTTAATCCAGCAATTCCTTTTATAATCAAATGTCTCTCAGTAGCTGTTGTTCTCTGTTCATTAGCATTCAAAAATTTGAGATTAGCAAAGCACCATATATGATCTAAACTCCCTATGTAATATTATTAGCCATTCTTATGTGGAATATTACTTTACTCTTTCTTTAAAGATTTTATTATTTTCAACTATTTTTTCTATGACTGTCTATACCCTTTTTCTTTTCTTTCTTCAGCACCTAAGAATATTTTAAAACATATTGTAACCTATTCAGAGGTTTCTGTGACCAGGACCTGGCTTTGCTAACTGTCTGTAGTGTTTTTTGATGACATTAACCAAATCTTAAAACCATACATGGCACTGGTTAGTTCAAGCCTGTATGCTATGGCTCATGTGAGAGATCACAGGACTAGAAAGCTATATCTGGCTCCATATTTGTGTGCTTGGAGTTTTTTTTAAAGCTTTCTCAGGTCCAGTGTGGAAATATTGCCCCCACATTGGACACCATATGCTATAGGTAACAAGTCTTCCTCTATCCTTCCAGCTCCCAAATAATGTCATAGAGACTTATTAATTACCAAAACTCAGCCTATAGCTTAGGCTTGTTTCAAACTAGCTTTTATAACTTAAATTAACTGATTTATGTTAATCTATGTTCTGCCACATGGTTAGTGGCTGTTACCTCTTCTCTTGCATATCCTGCTTGCTCTGTGTCTCCTGGCATCTCCACCTTTCTTCTTCCCAGAGTTCTCTCTGTCCCTAGAAGTCCTACCTATACCTCCTGCCTAGCTATTGGCCATTCAGTCCTTTATTACACAGTAATACATCCTCACACAGTATACAAATATCTCACAACACTAGATCCCATCAAGTTGACCAGATTACCCATCACACAAAAATCACAGTTAGGATAAAGAGGCATCTTTCACTTTGGAGCACAGCTACAAAAGCAGAGATCCTCTTGCTCCACCATGAAAGGGCTGTTCTTTAAATTCCAGCTGAGAAAAGCACCAACATTCCTATAGGCAGTCTGACCTTCTCCCTGTATCAAGGTATCCCTTGCACAGTGTCCAGGAATTAGTCAAGAACCATGTGCATTTTACAGGTGAAAGGGCACAGGAGATGACAGCATCATCATGGATAGGGTTGAAGAATGACAGCTGGGGCTAGGCCACAGGAGATCTATTTGGATGGGAGGTCAAGAAGCCCACAAACAAGTGAGTCAGCCCAAGAGAAGGATGATGCTGGGAGTGTCTAGCAGAAAGCCTCCTCTATGGCTCATTACTCAGCTCCCAGGAACTCCCGTGTAGGGGACAGACACAAATATAGGCTACAACGACTTCCACAGAGAATGAGTTTGACTTCAGATGGCTGGCGGCATGTCACATCTAGATGCTTTAGAGGCAAGGCTTTCAACTATAGTCAAATCTCAGGAGAATGTTATACTGCGTGTGATATAAAGACCCAAAATGAATGGATGTAGCCTTACAAGCTAGGGTGGCCATTCATAGTGGCTCACGCCTATAATCTCAGGACACAGAGGCAAGACCATCTTGAGTGTGCGGTTAGTCAGTTCCAGGTCATCCCAGATTAAAATGAGATTCTGGAGAGAGAGAGAGAGAGAGAGAGAGAGAGAGAGAGAGAGAGAGAGAGAGAGAGAGAGAGAGAGAAAGGAAGAAGCTGTGACGGCTGTTCCAGGACATCCTTGTGAGAGCAAGAGAGCAAGACTCCTTCATCCTCACCACAGGCCTTCCATTCCATCATCTCAGGCTTGATGATGGCTGCTGAGGCTCCAGCCATCACATATGCTGCATTCTGCATGAAGCAAGGAGGAAAGAAAAAAAGAAGAGGAAGGATGCTCTTCCTTTGTCATTTTTAGGAGATCTCTAAAAATGCAGTCTTATGTAATGTTCATGAACCAATAACATGGATAATTTTACTTTCCCAGATGCTTATAGCTGCAAGAGAGGCTAAGAAGACAGTCTTTCTGCCAGGTGACCATATGACTTGCTAAAAGTTAAGAATCTTTTTTACGAAGAGAATAGAATGGAAATGGAATGGGATGGTATGGAATGAGGTGATACGGGATGGAGTGGGATGGGATGGGTGGGATGGGATAGGATGCGACGGAATATCACAGAATTGAACAAAAAAGAATAGAGATGAAACTAAAGAAAAGGCACAATATTCTCCCCTAAACAGAGAAGGAAACTGCCTGGAGAACCTTGGTACCAGGCAGTATCAGCCTTTGCCTGGAGTCAGCAAGATTAGCCATCACACCACGGCAGTGACAATAAGATTGACCATCACACTATCAACACTGTGACAACCGAGAAACATCCCTGACCTCAGGGCACAGCCCCCAAAGCCACTCAGGAACTAACATCTTCAGCAAGAGCAGACATGTTCACTCACTATGGTTGGTAACAGAAGTCATTCACAGTGACAGAGGGTGAAGGAAGAGGACGGACGAGGAGATCTACCATGAAAAAATAATAAAGAACACAATGGTCCATAGTACATTAGGACTGAACTTAGGAGATGCGGCAGGTGGCTGAATCATGAACTCCATCTGTACCTGGGCTGGAAGATAAAAAGAGTCCAAGTTTATGTACCTCTCTCGAGTCAGGATCCCTAGCTCTCTCCTAACCCCAGTCCCTCCACCTGTGTCTCTGTACAGATTCCTAGCTGTCTGGGTTACTGAGCTCCAGAGACTGTCTTCTTACCCACTGGGGACTCCTCAAGCTGCTTGTGGGACCTGAAATCTTCCCCCACTCCCCAGTAATTTTGCTCAGAGCAATAACAGCACCCCATGCTGTAGGAGCCTCATCTTCATGATCACCACCATTCGGAATAGCCCATCATCCAGCAAGTGCTTACATTGGAGAGGAATTGCCACAGAGAAAGTTAATCTTTTCAAAAATGTTCATTTTTTTTGGTGAGGAAATTAAATGGGATGCCAAATTGTCTCTGTCATTATGTTCCCCTTCCCTCCTGAGCACTTACTGCTCTGATCAGAGTGACATTTCCACATGTAGTGGTGCAGATGGGGGAAATTTCCCTCCTGATGGAGACCTTCATTCGCCCGTTCATCAGCTCCGAGCCAGCATCTCTGCCAGCTCCATTTCACAGTCCGCTGAGCAGAAGGGTGGAGCTGGAGAGACCTACAGGCATGGCCACCCTTGGGAGGTAAACAGGGAGAGCCTCTTCGGAAGCACAAACAAATCAGGGCTCCTGGGATGCTCTCAGTGTGTGGGGGAGGAGCTGGGAGGCAGTCCGGACCTGACCCCACTCATTTCTGGAATAAAAGACCATCCCCAAGCAGTGTCCCTTAGCTGTGACTCCAGCTCCTCCAGGACCCATCGAAGAGCCACATCCTGCCCTTGTTCCTTAGGTCACCTTGGGAAATATCCATCTTGGGAACTCTGCTGAGAAGCCTGCCCACACCAGCACTAGGTACACACTGACTGTTCCAGTCACTGGCCTCCAGGGTAAACCCAGGCCTCTGGCCAGGGGAAGTATGGTTAACCCCTTGACACTCATCCTCAGGGATGGAAACTTCACAGACATTAAGACAAACAGGACTTCTGAAAAGATCAACGCTGGGGGAGCGTGTGGCTTTGTTGATGGGATAATTGTTTAGCACGGATAAAGCCGGGGCTCAATCAGGAAGTACCACAGCAAACTAGGTGTGGGTGGGACACACCTGTGAGCCAGCAATTGAGAGTTAGGTGTAGGAGATAGTCAAGGTCAGTCTGGACTTCGTGAGACAAAACAGACAGGGGTGTAGCTCAACGGCAGAATATTCGCCTAGCATTCATTAGGCCCTCGGTTTGATCCCCAATATCCCACAAACCAGGCACTGTGGCTCTTAACTGTAATCTCAGCACTTGAGGTAAGTAAATGCAGGAGGACGAGAAGTTCAAGGTTGTCCTTAGTTACCTAGCAACTTTGAGGGCAGCCTGGGCTACATAGGATGGTAGCACAAATTCTAATTGGTCTTAATAAATAAAACCCAGAGTCAGATATTAGGGGGTGAAAGCTGAAAGATCAGAGAAGCAGTGCAGCTGACCACTAGAGAGACCTTTTACCTCTGCAAAATCCTCAGACTGAAGGGGCGATCCTGTCTCTACTAACCCTCAGACAGCATCCTCAGACTGCATCTGTCTCCATCAGACTGCATCTGAGCTATTATTTCCTCCTACCTTATATTCCTCTCTACTCCCAGTCATAATCGTTTCCTATCTCCCACCTCCCTAGTCCTGGGATTAAAGGTGTGTAAATTTCAAGTCCTGGGATTAAAGGTGTGTGACTCTCAAATACTGGGATTAAAGGTGTGAGCCACCACTGCCTGGCTCTGTTTCTCTTTTAGGCTGTTTCTCTTTTAGGCAGCCCATTGTGACCTTGAACTCACAGTGACCTACCTGCCTCTGTTTCCATATTGCTGGAATTAAAGGTGTATGCCACCACTGCCTGGCCTCTGTGACTAACTAATGCTTTAGCTCTGAACCCTGATAAAGGCAGGCTTTATTTGTTAGATTACAAAGATAATATCACTACGTGAGACCCTGTCAGAAAGACAGAGATGAAGGGAGGGAAGAAAGGAAAAGAAAGAGGAGAGAGAGGAATGGAGGGAGGAAGGGAGGAACGAAGGAAGGGAGGGAGGAAGGAAGAAAATAAAACTGATGAATTTTAAGCATATAAAATAAGGTAATGAAAATCAAAAGGGAAATTCCGTTGTTTTCTCAACTGTCTACAAGGTGCAGCGTTTCGTCACATCCACTGGCTGCTAAATTTAGTAGTCATCAAAACCTCAGCACGCTTAAACACTATTTGCTGGTTCAATCGGCTCCTTTCGAGAGAATTCCCAAGCCTACATGGCGATTACCGTAGTCAATGATGAATTAAATAAGTTACCTAGAGCCAAATTATTTCAAAAGCAAAATCATTAAAAAAAATCCTTTCAATTTTCACAGTAAAGATGTATATTTGATGTGAGGTGTGTTTGATGTGATATGGGGTAGTGGCTCCAAAATGAGTGTTCGGGATCTGTGGAAGTCCTAAAATGCTTGGAACATGTCATCTTGAGGTACAGAGATTCACTCTCAAAGCCTGCTAGATTGTACACCGAGCTCTCTGAGTATCGTACGGCACATGATAATCTACTATGCGGCTATTAAAAAGAATGAAAGGAATCAAGTCTACTGACAGGGCTAAGAGAAGACGCTCAAGTTATATTGCTACTTGAACAAAGCAAGTGGAACAATATCTACCATGTAATTCATTTTACATCAAATAATTTGTGTGGCATGTGCGTATGTACGCACTAATAAGTCTGGAAGTGTGGGCTATTGCATGTGCAGAGAACACTGTGAAATGGCACCGTAACCGTAGCAGTTGTTTAAGGATCAGAAAGCAAGTGTCAGGTGAAAGGTAACTTTTATTTTATACATACACACATACACACGTGCGTGCACACACACATACTTGCAAGAACAAGAATCCAGAAAGCTAAAGAATTGTGGGAAAGAATGTCAAGACATTCATGTCCACCAACACGTGGTAGTCATGGATGGTGACGACTGGGAAAGGGACCTCTAAAGAGCTTAACCTCCGGGTCTTGGAAGTAAGGGTACAACATTCTAGTGCCAGACTCTCGCCTACAGCAAGAAACCAAGACTTGGTAGACATGTCAAGCAGAAAGAGAGCAGCCACACTGATGTGAGGACAAGCCACCGTTCTGGAAGCCAAGGGAGGTGCAGTGCAAAGCACTTCCCACGAGTCAGCGGGCCCCAAAGAAAGCAATCTTCTGAAGGAATTTCCCAAGAACCTTTGAGTTGGCATCCGATAACATCCAATCCACGGTAACTCATACCAGCTGGGCCCACCCTGTCCTTACTGTCCCTCCCTCTTCCTGCTTTATCCCCAAAGAGTCGAGGGCAGCTAGAGGATCTGGGAGAGGGAGAAATATCAAGGCAAAGGGAGAAACGGAAGGAATTTACATCACCCTGTCTCTGCAGCAACGAGTGAGGGTTGCGGACAGTTCTCCCACTTTTAGGCCCTCAGAGTTGGCTCTCCTACATCTACACCATGGGGCCATTTCTACTGTGGTGGCATCTCTCCCCCACCCATGCCACCACATGCTAGAGGGGTAACAGGGACAGCTCTCTCTTGCTCACAATTTTGGGGCTGGTTCCTCCTCATCTCTGACCGCTTTACCAGCTCCTCTATTCTGCCCAGGTGAAGAGCAGGATCTGCTTTCCTGAGTGCTGCAGCTGATAAGTGGGTAGGTCAGCCCTCTCATCTGTTGCAGGTGGTAAGGGGTGAGGGGGAAGGAGGCCTCTCTTCCCTTCCCACATCGCCATATGACAGACAAGTGATGCGGACAGTTCTCCCATGCCCACAACTTCAGGGCTGGCTCATCCACACCTCTGTTAACAGGGTTGGCACTATTGTGCTGCCCTGCTGAGGTGCAGGGCAAGTCTCCACAGTGTTGCAGCTGGTGGTGGGGTTTAGGGACAGCTCTCCCAGGTAAACACAGAGATCTGCCTTCCTGCAATTATCTTTATCAGCAGGCATTTAATCAGTGTTTAGGGTCCAGGAAAAAGTTTCCCATTTAAGATAGTCACAGATATCCAAGGACGTAGAATTACTGCTTGTCCAAGTGGCTGATTCTTAGCTGCTCAGATAGACAGAAGAATAAGCTGCCCTGGTTTCACCTCACTTAAAAGATTCCTAACTCCTTACACTCACTTTTATCTCAGTTTACTGATGATTTTAGTTCAGGAAATTTACTGTTTGTGTTTTACTTTCAAGGACAGAAGAAGAGATAATTAACTACATCACAGAGAAAGACCCACGACACCTACGCTCAGAATGACTGATAACAGCATACCCCAGCGATGTGGGGTGTCCTTCTGTATATATGTTGCTTTTATTGGTTGATGAATAAAGCTGCTTGGACCAATGGCTTAGCAGAGTAAAGCCAGGTGGAAAATCAGAACAGAGAGGCGGGCGGGGGGAGTCAGAGAGACAGCATGTACTGCCAAAGGAGAAGGACACACCAGAACCTTACTGGTAGGCCACACCCTTGTGTCAATACACAGACTAATAGAAATGGGTTAATTTAAGATGTAAAAGTTACTTAACAAGAAGCCTGAGCTAATAGGCCAAGCAGTGTTGTAATTAATACAGTTTCTATGTAATTATTCGGGTCCAGGTGACCAGGAAAGGAATATGCAGTCTCTGTCTATAGCCCAGAACTAATAATTTAGAGACCAAGGTCTCCTCTTTGTTTCTACCGCCTAGAGCAAAACTCCAGACATAGGCCCTGAGAAACTGCAGTGTCTAGTGAATGTGCTAATCAGATCAGGAGCCATTAGCTTCTCCTGTCTGTTTACATAGGTTGCCTGGTTACTCACGTATCCTCTGTGCATGCTGGGAGAAAAGAAGAGGCTCGCTGATTTAAATAATCCATACTCTATTCATGATTTTTTGAAAATAAACCTTTTAGCTCTTTCATCTACCACCTAAAAATGTAGCATAGTGCACTAACACTTCCCTGTAGAAGTCCCTGATGATTTAATAGCTTTTTAAACTAACTTTCTCCACTAAGGAGTCCACTGGACTTGTAGTAGTCACCCTCACCTTTGAGCTGACAGCCATGGATCTGTGTGTATGTATGAAAACCTTTATCTGATTTTTTTTTTATGGAGCAAAATAATTCTAGTCCTGGAACCTGATAGGGCTGGCCAGTTGCTGGTTTTAAGGGTATGTATTACTGGAAACATTTGTAACAAGGGATTGAAAGAAGAAGAAGAAGAAGAAAGAAACATGGGCAGATGGAACCTGCAGTGAGTAGAGTTCTTAACACTCTGAGTTTTAGCTCCCCTTCGCTTATTGTGGTATGTTTTATTGAACTCTGAGAGGGGTTTGTTCCTTAAGAGCTGGACTCTTAGGGACCACGTTAGACTCCTGCCCAGAAAAAGCTTCCCTTTCATGGTCTTGGTTGTGACTCTGGACTTCGGTCTATGAGAATTTCCCTGAGAAGAGAGGTGTTTTAATCTCACTGGCCTCACAATTCCCCTTTCTGCTGCTGTTGCTGCTGCTGCGGCTGGTGGTGGTGTGTGTGTGTCTGTGACTTCTTACCTGCCTGCATCTTCACCTGGGTCCAAAGACAAGGACAGAAGCAAAGGCAATAGCAACTCAAACATCTACTGCCTTCATTGTGGTTTAGCCATTCTTTGGCACGTGAAGTTCTAAAGCATCCCTTTATGATTGCTTTGTTTTCAGATGAGAAACTGGATCTCAGAGATGCTAAGTTGTGTGCCCAGGGTCACAAAGTTAGTAAGTGGCAGAGTCTTCTTCTAGGCTTAGCACTTTGGCTCTCAAGTTCGTGGGTTTAGTCACTGTGTTAATCTGTTTGTCTTTGTTTCTAGAATGTTCTTTCTTTGCTTTCCTAAAAGTTCTTTTCACCCTTCAAAGTCCTGTAATATCAAATCTCCATGAATCTCACGTGGACATTGCCAAGTTGCTAGTTGGACTCTGGTTGGGTAACCCTTGACAGAGCTAGAGTCTAGCTCCAGAGTTAAGGCCAGCACAACGTTCAATGATAACGGGTATTGTGGTGCCCAACGGGATTCATTACTTCCATCTCCTTCCCCTGAGGGCCATGTACTCCAATTTTCTTTGGCTTCATGACCTCTGCCTAAGTCTGACTGGCCTTATTTGCCCAGGAGACCGTGGGGTGATAATACAACTGTGTGGGCTACAAATGACAGCCGGGCTCTGTGCCTGTCCTGATGCAGTCTCCATGACTCAGAATCCCTGGGCTTGAGGCCCTGGGCTGAAAGGCCAACTGCTGGCCAAAGTCCCAGCTGGAGCAAAATCCTTGGTCCTGGTTGATAGGCAAGGAAAATCAGACAGAGATCTAGAGTCCCTGCATGCGGTGGCAATAAGGGAATCTGAACTCTTTGCAAACACGGGACCACCCTGTCCTGTTACTCACTGCAAGGACAGGATCTCACAGAGTCTAGGAACTGGAAGCTACCTTCATTGATGTAGTGTCTAGCCATCAACAAGTCTGGTAAGGAGAGTCATCGCCCTGTTAAAAACCTTCTGTGGCTTACATCAGCTAGCATTCACATGTCCAAATCCTCTGTGAAGGATTGTAGGATCTGAGCCTTGCCTGCTTCTCCAGCCAAGTCTCTGGTCACCTATTTCCTCACACAGCGCTCTGGTCATGGTTTTATGGGATCCCTCCAACCTCAGCATTTCACACACAATCTACTTCACTGCCACCCTTACCCAGCAAATCTTGGCTGTTAGAATTAGTTGTGTGAATGAATGAAATTGCTCCCTCGCTCTACTGATTGATCAAGTCATTCATTCATGTGTCTACATGTGGGTTGAGCTGTATGCCTGGAATGATGATTGGTCCATTGACAAGGGAGCAAGATGGCACTCTGTAGGCCAGAAATTATATAGATTCTACAAGGGCCAAAGGGCACACCACTGTCTCCCTAGGATAAGTCCAGGATTAGAGACAGAAGAGCAGGATAGCCTAGTGGTCAAGAGCAAGGCCTTTGAGGACTGCTTATTCTATCATCGTAGTGTCCTTGGACAAACTACTCCATTTAGCTCCACTCCTCTTTCCCTGCCTATATGCTAGACATGATTACAGGACTTTTTTTGTAGCATGATGGAAACAGAAAAGGCCACAGAGGGGAGTACCTGGCATGCAGTCATCATGATGTGTTTGTTTGCATGATAATTTGGGTGGACCCTTGTATGCCTCCGTATTCTCACTTGAAGATGATACCTATATATAGTTTGTAAAAGAGGGTGTCCAAAGCAGTCGTCTCCATTCAGCTGCCTCAGACTCTTTTCCCTTAGGGCAGCCTCTATCACTAGCTCCCAAGTAACTTCAAGGAGATACTTTGTATAGCAGCAAATGCCTGTGTGAACACTTCAGTCTGGCTTTCATCTGTCCGCTCATCCACCCATTGCTGTTATTTATCCAGCTACCAACTATCACTGATCTGCCACTAATTTTCAGCCTTCCAGCCCCCCTTCTGGTTTCTGGGCCTTGCTCTTATTTCATTAGCGAACCAGAGAGCTCAGGAACAACCCAGACTCTGTTTGGCTCATAGTTCTGTTTCTTCCCAGGGCTGCCGAAGTAAATTGGAAGACTCAAGGAACAGTGACTCATCACCCTAGTGATCCATGGAGACTCCTTTCTTGGTCTCACCCCAGAGTCCTGTTTTCCCCAGAGTTTCAGTGTAGGTACAACACTAGCCCCCATGTTTTCCTGTGCATGTGTCAGAACCCCTGTTGAGTTTATTAAGGGCTCCCCCTCCAGGGATTTCCTGGAGTTTCTGCCACAGTCCATCCAGGAGCATGCAGAGCTGTCTTGAGGCAGAGAGCTGTCAGAAGCTACACCAAAAATCAAATAGAATCCCAGCCCTAAAAACATGCGTCATGATTAAGGCATTTATGATTCACACACCACACTGAGATACTGAAGCCTGGCACACAGTACAGTCTGTGTAAACATACAGCCTAGTTAGAACAACAAGATTCAGTTACAGAAGACAGTGCTCCTTGGTTGTGCTGGCAAGGAGGAGCAAGGGTGAAGATGGAGTCCCGTGTGATTTCAAAAGAATGTGGGTTTGAGATAAAAGAGGTTCTTCCTGGAAAAAGCAATGGCTTTCAAAGCGTTCTCAAAGGATACTGTGGTTTCCATGTGACAGGTCATTCTACAGGTTCCCATGTTTAAAGACTTGATCCTCAGTTGGCAGAGCTGTGGAACCCTTAGGAAGTAGGGTATTACTGGAGGAATGTGTCACTGGATAGATGCAGAGGCAATAAGTTGAGAATGCCTCCCTGAGAAAAGGTACCAAGCCACGTGCCTAAACATAGACAAGAATTATGGGTTAATTTAAGTTGTAGGAGATAGTTAGTAATAAGTCTGAGTTAATATACAGAACAGTTTATAATTAATATAAGCCTCTGTGTGTTTCTGTGGGTCTGAACGGCTGAGGAACAAGGCAAGACAGAAACTTCCGTCTACAGGTATAAAGGCGTGCATTACTACTATCCAGCTGATATTGATATTTCATTTGTATTTTGTAGGAGCCTGCTCCTACAAAGTCAGCTAGGATTCCTGGATTGGGGGTCGTTAAGGCTGAGTAAATGTCAGATGAAAGGAACTGAGACAGAAACCACAGGATAGAATTGGGAGGTCTGTTTGGTCATACAGAAACAGCCCAACAGCCCAGAGTTTATTTCAGAACTTGCTTATATTCAAAAGCAGAACAAAGCACAGCACAGACAGTCAGTCAGCATCTAACCACAAGATCATTCCTGTCCTTGGGTGAGCAGCCTCCTCTCCAACATGCGCTTGCTGCTCCAAAGCAGCCTTTCTTTCTGTCTGGATGTTCCTGAGGTTTGTCGTCAGCAGTAGACTTTCTATTATTCAGAGTGTTCTTTTCTCACGGGCAAAATCCGAAGTCTCTCACAGCCCTCAAGGTTATTGGAAAATGGAGAGCAAGCAAGCTTGACCTCAAATGACTTATAAGTCAGAATGGACTCCAGATGGAAACTGAGTCACACATGGGCTCCCACAGTATTTTAATAAATAAAGCTTGCTTGAAGATCAGAGAGTAAAACAGCCCCACCGGTCAACATTACAGACCAGTGTGGTAACACACACCTTTAATTCCAGTTGCCACACTAGTTGCCATAGAAACTGGGCAGTAGTGGAAGGTATATGCCTTTAATCCCAGCTCTAGAGAGGAATATAAATCGGGCAGAGACAGCTCTCACACACAGTCTCATTCTGAGATTCCCAGAGGCAGGATCGCCATTTTGGACTGAGGTAGAGGTAAGAACTGGTGTCTGGCTGTTTTGTTTATCTGACCTTCAGGCTACAATTTCTGTCTCTGAGTTTTTATTGATTGTGCTACACCAGCCTCTATGGCTAACTAGTGTGGCTGCTGGGATTAAAGGTGTGTGCCACCACTGCCTGGCCTGTACGGCTGACCGGCGTGGCTAGCTCTGCACTCTGATCTTCAGGCAAGCTTTTTGTGTTAGATGATAAACAAAAGATCACTATAACAGGATACACCCTTAGCTCTCCCATGGACCTCACAGTCTAAGGGGAAGTGAAGGTACACAATTGGATTTCCTGGTGTGCACACACATCATGGGGGAGGTTTGTCTGGTGATAAGCATGCCAAGCAGGGATCTGCTCTCAGCTGGTAGCTGTGATCAAGAACTCCAGGGAAGATATCCTAAGGAGGTGGCTTTTGTGTCTAGCTGTGACCAGGCTAAGGGAAACGGGGATGTCATATGTCCATTAGAGTGTGACTTCATTTACATTTCAGCTCTACAGTCACCTGGTATGGACCTTGGCCCTTGTCGTTCCCATCTCATCGGCTGGTTTCTACTGAGCACTGAGCAACTTTTACTTTGCTCCTTGACTTGCTAGTTTATATATTTTCATGTTTGTTGAACGTTTTAATCTATCAAGGTGTAAAGTTCCCTTCAAGTGGGGACCTGACCTGCCTTGTCCATCTTTGTATCCTCACGACTGAAATGTTTTGCCCGTTCAATGAAGAATTCTCCTCTTCTTCCATTTTCCTCTTCCTCTATCCCTTCCTCTTTCCCCCATCTTCTCTTCCACCCTCTCTCCCTCTCTCCCATCTTCTCTTCCTCTCCATTTTCTCCATCTTTCCATCTCTACTTCCCCTTCCTCTTCTTCCATTTCTTCCTCTTCTTCTCTTCCTCCCCTTCTTCCCCTCTCCCTTTTCCTTTGGCTTTTTTTGAAGCAAGGTCTTATTCTGAACCAAGGCTGCCCAGGGACTCACTATGCAGTTCAAACTAGCCTGGAGCTCACAACGATCCTCCTGTTTCAGCCTCCCAAGTGCTGAGATTACTGACATGAACCACTACTTTTGACTGTCACAACTTTTTTTTAACTGAAAGAATTGATGAGGGCTGACAAAATGGCTCAGCAAATAAAGCACTTGCCCAAGGACCTGAGTCGGACCCCAGAGTCCAAGCAAAGGTAGAAGGAGAAAGACTATGTCACAGGGTTGTCCTTTGATCTCTAAACTCTCTCCATGATTCCACATGCACCAAACACATCAGAAAGGAGGATGAGGTAGAAGAAATGTCAAAGAGAAATGTGCTCCACAACACTGTCTCCATGGTACTTCTCTGAACCCTTGTGTCATATTCATAGGAAAGGTGGCCTGAACCAGAAACTTCCAAAGATTCCCTATCCTCCAGGAAGGATTCCTTCAGCCTGTGGCCATGGCCCTGGGAGCAATGTGAGTGGTGTGATTCCATTCCCCACACCAGTCAGTTTGACCAATACCCTGACACCCTGCTCTGTGCTTCAGTCTCCCTTTCTAGACCATCTCATCTTGCTGGGAAGAATCAGACAGGGAAATGGTTCTTTTCACTATTAGTTATGACATCAGCTGAACAAGCTCTGGGATTGGTTGTCTTCATTCCCACCAGCCTGGAAACTGAGGAGGCTCTCAGACATCAGTATGCAAGCCTGAGCGTTGAGATGTGTTTATTTCCCTGGGAACACAGAGGGGCTTCAACCTCAGAACGAAGCGTTTGCCAGAGGGTGGGCTCAGTAAATCCCAGAATGCGTTTTAAGTTGAAGACTCTCTGGACCCAAGTGTAGAATTACTCCATGCTAAATAAGTAGGCCCTGTTTTCATTCTGGGATAAGGAAGCTTGGAGAACTTCTGTGACCCCAGCAACCTTGGATCCACCATCAGGGCTGGGCTATGGTCCAAGAGCAATCCTGTTTCTCTATTAAAAAGAATACCATTAGAAATAACATCAATTAGGTCTCCCTTTTTAAATAAAATTCCATTTGATTCTAAACGTGTGTATTCATCAAAGAAAATATAAAGACAAATGATGTAAAGAGAAGGAAATTAAGGTTGATATCATTCAGTAACTTAAAACGCCAATGTTTTTTGGAAAGCCTGGGGCAAAGGCTCTCCTGTTGAGCTACGTTTCCTGGTCTGAGAACAACACTGATAGCCCGACCCCTCCCTGCCCACTTCTTCTCCTCCCTCCCGCTTCTCTGCTCCACACCCTTTTTTATCCCAGAGATGCGTGTGCACGCGTGCACACATGCGCACACACACCACATTTCTCCCACTCTGTGGCCACCACCATCATGTCACCCTGATCATGCCCACAATGTCTCTCTATAGTCTCTGGGAAATACACCATCACGGTGTTCATA
Source organism: Alexandromys fortis (assembly GCF_014885135.2). Taxonomy (NCBI): domain Eukaryota; kingdom Metazoa; phylum Chordata; class Mammalia; order Rodentia; family Cricetidae; genus Alexandromys; species Alexandromys fortis. The sequence continues at coordinate 13,693,643 of NW_026067894.1, forward strand.
TTGCCTTTGTCCTGTGGTGTCTAGACCCACCCTGGATGGGGTATGGGTTGTTTTCGCTCTCTGTCTCCTCGTCTGTAAAATGGTATAATAATGAATGGTATCTGTCCCATGGCTGTTTGAGGGTAAAAAGAGATAATGCGGGTGAATGGCTTGGCATAGTTCCTGGATTTAGAAAGATCTGGTGGTGAAATCTTAGTGGGACTCCCAGAATGCATTCTTAGGAATGGCATACCCCTAAGCAATTTTGAGCATATTTAAGGGTTTTGTTGTAGAAGTGCTTGTGTTTTGGCCCCTCTCTTAGGAATAATGCACATTTTAGTTTTTTTCTTCCTCCCAAGAGACATGTGTTTGTATTTTAATGGTTTTTTTTTGATAATACGGTCAATTTTTTGTCTCTGTGTGTATGATTGTGTGTTTGCGGGTGCACATGTGCACACACATGCATTGGAGGCTGGAGGTCAACCTCGAGCCCTGTTTCTTAGGTGGCGTCTGTCTTGTTTTAAGATAGGCTCTCTCACTGGCCTCAGACTTGCTGAGCAGGCTAAGCTGGCAGGCCTGCAAACATGGATCCACCGTCTCTTCTCCCAGTATTTGGATTACAGGCATGTGCCAGCACACATGGATGTTTACGTGAGGGTGAGTTCTGGTATTGGAATTCAGCCCTTCATGCTTGCAACTGAGCCATGTTCGCAGCTGTGACTGAAGGCCTTAAATATATTAATTGGTTATTTTCTTTACAATTCGTCTGTTTGTGCACTTTGCCTATTTTTCCTATTGATTCTTTGATAATTTTTTACCAAGTTCTCTATGGTCTGGACATTACCTGTGTGTTTATTCATGTGGGTATTTGTATATGGTGTGTGCATGTATCTGTAGGTATGTCTATGTGTGTGTTTGTGTGTGCATGTGTGTATGTGTATTTGGGGGGTGTGTCTGTGTGTAGCGGTTTTCAGTTTTGTTCCTTCTCCTTCAAAATTAATTATGAACTTTTCGACAAAGGAATTTCTTTGTTTCTAGTGTTTATATGTTATGAGGTAAGTTGACTAGAGACAAGCACATGGGCACACTTAAAGCTGAGAAGAAAGTCTTTACTGCTGGTCAGTGGCTATGTGGGGGAACTTGCCCAAATCATGCAGCCCCAAGCCTTACAACTCTGTCTTTTGTGCACAGAAACCACATCCTGGTTATCACACTTGAGTTAGCAAGAACTAGAACTACAAAAGTCAAAAAACAAGCTTAGTACATTTAGGGACTTTCCTGGTACTAAGGTCTTGCTCTTTGGTTCCATTTTGGAAGGCGTTGGGACCTACATGCTGGGTTTTAAGGTCAGAACGGTGCCTCTAACCTAGCATTACTCATGGTAAACTCTGGAGGCCTGTTATGTTTATAGTCTAATCCTATTTTTTTTTCTATTACAGATTTTTATTTCTAACTCTTTTTGGCTCACTGTTTTTATCATTATTTTTGGCTTCTGAATTAGAAACCCACTTTCACCTAGAGATGGAGCAAGACCTTAGCTTTGTTTTATTCATATTTAATTTCTGCCATCTTATGGCTTAGAGTTTAATATTTTAATCTCCCCTGTTTTCATTTATGTATGAACTATGATGTAGCAGTCAATCTTATTAATTTCTAATAATTACCAAGTTACTTTAACACAATAATGTTCCGTTCTTTGCCCAGTGTCAAAAAATACTATCTTTTCATACAGGCTTATTCTGAGCATTCCTAGTGGGATAAAGTAATAGCTTCACCTTTACCAGAATATACTTTTTAAATTAATGCATGTTTAAATACACTTTTAATATCAAAAAGAGAGTGCCCCTTTATTCTCCTGCTTCAGTTTTGATTTTGATTTTTCTCCATGTTTATCCCTTCCAGTATAACTTAAAATTCACTTTGCCAAGGTTTTAAAGATTCAATTTGAATTTTTACTAGAATTATATTTTATTAATGAATTAATTAGAAATAAATTGAATCTTTAAAGTGTTGAGACTTCCCATAAGGAACACGGTGTATTTCCACATTAATTCACTTTCTTTCATGCTTCAGAGTTTTAACTTTCTTGTGATATGAACTTGGATGGATTTCAGTTCGTCACGTAAGTGGGAGTCTGTTAATCTTAACAAGGAGCCTAGCTTATTGTTCTAGTTCCATTCTCTTGCTGTGATGAGGCACTCTGACCAAGAGCAATGCCAAGGAGGAAAGGGTTCGTCCAGCTTAAACTTGCAGGTCACAGCCTGTCGTGGAGTGGATTCAGGGCAGGAACTCAAGCAAGACCTTGAGCCAGAAACCGTGGAGTCAAGCTACTTGCTGGGTCACTAACAGGCTCATGCTTAGCTATCTTTCTCACACACTCCAGGACCATCTGCCTAGGGAACTGTATCACCCACAGTGGGTGGAACCTTCCTACATCAACGAACAATCTAGACAACCCCCACAGACCAATAGGCATACCCACAGACCCATCTGGTTGAGGCAAGTCCGCCTGTGCGACTCCTTTCTCAGGTGGCTCTAGACTGTCAGGTTGACAGTTGAAGCTCAGTAGGACACTCTTATCTGAAGTCACTCTCCTGTGTCCTACTGAAAGCAGGCAGTTTTGTTTGTGTTATAGTTTTTGGTTTTATGTTTACCTATATTGATTCTGTTTTTGTTATCTTGGCTCTCTGGAAATGCATTTTCTGTTATTTTTACCTGAAGAATGTAAAGTTTATACCCTGTTTTGATTTTTTCTTTTTCTATTTTTTTTAATATAGATAGTACTCTCCCTAGCATACATTAGAAAGGATCACACGCTTCCTAGCACATGTTGGGAAGGATCACACGCTCCCTAGCACATGTTAGAAAGGATCACACTCTCCCTAGCATACATTAGGAGGGATTACACTCTCCATAGCACACGTTAGAAAGGACCACACTCTCCATAGCATACATTAGGAAGGACCACACTCTCCATAGCATACATTAGGAAGGATCACACTCTCCCTAGCACACGTTAGAAAGGATCACACTCTCCCTAGCACACGTTAGAAAAGACACTTTCATCAATAGCGATTCAGAAAAGAAATCTTCTAAACCGTTCTGTCATCTTTGTTCCTTGGCGTTTTTGAAGCAGGGTCTCCTGCATCTCAGGCTACCCTCAAAGTCAGGGTGTAACTAAAGATGACCTTGAACTTCTGATCCCCCCCCCCTTCTGCACCTCCCAAGGGCTGAGTGATGTTTGTGTGGCAACACACCCAGCTCCCATTTCTCAGTTTTCACAAGAAGAAAATGCAAGATGTTGAATCTAGGTTGGAATGATTTGTTCAAGGCATTTTTAAAAAGAAAGTAGTCAGATCTTACGAAACACAATCATTTCCCCTTAGCTCCGTCTCATGGCTTGTCTGGCTCTCTAGAGTGTGGCCTCCACAGTCCAGGATCCCATCTGCCACTCTTAGGTGCTGGCCTCTAGCTTCCGTTGTTGTTTTGTTGTTACTGTTGTCTGGTTCAGGCACAGTCCATGGGAAGCGTGCTCTGAGCCCCTTCACATCTGGGCAAACTTCTCTGCTGACTGCATGGGGACACTGATCCAGAATAGCAATTAGACTTCTCCATCTTTCTTGTTGTTGTTGTTGCTCCTCGTCTGACACGTTGTGCAGGGATCTAAAGTTGGTCTGATTTCCTTCCTTTGTGTTACAAAGGAAGACAATTTCTTTCTTTGTGTTACAAAGGAAGAAAAACGTTCATTTGTTCTTACAGTTGGCAAATCTTTTCCTCCTTGTCTGGGAAGTTCATAATTCGCACTAACATGTTTTCAGTTTGGAATCTGGGTCTTCATTGTTGTTGTTTGATGGTTTGGTTTTTGTTTTCATTCGTGTGTGTGTGTGTGTGTGTGTTTGAGATTTCTCTGCGTGGTCTAGGGAAGATGCCTCAGTCAATTAAGAGCTTGCTGTGAACCTAAGCTTAATCCCTAGAGCCTACATGAAGTGCCAGACATGGTGGCAGGCACTTGTAATCACAGCACTGGAAAGGTGGGGACAGTTGGGCACCATCCCTGGCACTCACTGGCCAGACAGTGCAACTAGACCATCCAGTCCCAGAGAAAAGTGAGAGACAGTGTCATAAGAAAAGAGGCTGGAAGGCAACCCACAAAGAAAGTCATCAAACCTTGATCCTCCATGGCCTTTGTTTCAGTTCCTGTCTCCCAATTCCTGCCCTGACTTCCCCTCATGATGGACTATATGCTATAAGATAAAATAAACCCACTCCTCCCCATGGTGCTTTTGGTCATGGTGTTTATCACGGCTGGAGAGAAAACAAGCCAGCTCCGGAGGTCTGTGTTACTGAGCTCTGGGGGAAGAGTACAGCATTGTGCTTACTGGATGCATCTTGCTGACTCTGTGCTGAGCCCTGTTCACACATCGCTGTCTTGTTTGTGCTTTCTAAAGAGATGCTGTTTTCAATTCCCTATCTACAGGGTACCAATGGGCTCGGAGATGTTTGGGCGATCACAGTGGGTACATGTGTGGAGCGGCATGCATTCCAGGCTCCTGCGGTGCCTGCCTTGTCTCCTAGTCTGGTCTCTCCTAGGCTGCCCTCCCCCCACGCTTTCATGAGTGGGCTTCTGCTTTGGATTCACAGATGCAATGACACTTCAGATCTGGCTAAGGGGACGTCTATAATGACCTAAATTTATCCTCTGTCCTTTAATTAACGTCACAGTTTGGGATAACATGTCCTCTAATGTCTACCGTGGGCCCCTTGTTTTTGAACCTCTGTTTCTTTCCCCATGTGTTGCGATTTTCTGGCTCTCCATGCTCCCAGGAGAAGCCTCGTTTCCTCGGTATAGAAATTTCTAATCAGTTCTTCCTGAGATTCAACAGTTAGGGTGGACCTTGTTCCTGTGGTTTAAATTCATACTAGAAGGAACGGAAGGTTCTATTGGCCACAAATTAGATCTGACGACACAGTAGCTTAGAGGAAGCTCAGGGGATGTTCCTGAGGACTCCTTGCCAGGGAGCAGTGACCTGCTGCTTCGCAGGGGCTATCTCAAAAGCAATGGAGCAATAGATTCTGCTTTCCCTGAGCTACCCTGGAGCTGACAGTTTCACATCTGGCCTGGAAGTGCTCACAGTCCATCCTTACCTTGAGCCTTCTTACTTTCTCCTTAGATTTCAAGGAGAAATTCTGCATCATTCACCCTCCCTGTCCTCCTCAGGAGGTGGCTTCTTGTCATTCTGCTTTAGTGCAAAGCTCACGTCCCCTGAAAGGCTTTCCCGACCACCTGTGTGTGGAACCCGGCTGTCCACACAGTGTCCATTGCACCTCATGCCACTCCTTACTCAGAAATACGTGTACCCCTCAACTGGAATACAACCTTCATGAAAATAGGGTCTTGCTTTCCAATCCTCTCTGCTGTGTCTCCAGTACCGTGAACAGTGGAAGACACTCGGGAAGCACTCAGTAAAGACTTTTCAAATGAGCAAAGAGAGGCAATCCAGTCTTCAGCCTGAAGTCAGCCCTCTTTTCCTCTAGACCGGTTGGCTTTTCTCCATTATTGAGAAATCTCCCTTCATTTCCACTGGCTTTGCCTACTGCAGAGACCTGGATTAATGACGCCCTCAAGGAAGCGGGTCAGGTGGCAGGAGAAGGGGTTTGTTAGCCATCCTCTATCATGCCTCTGATTCTGCAAGCCACTTCACTGGATGCAGCGTCTTGATCTTGGATGTCCCAGCTTCCCGAAGAAGCTGTAAGAGATGTATCTCCTTTGCATAAATGCCCTCATATGTAGTCCCGCGCAGGAAGTGTGCTGACACCCCATCATTATCTTCGAGAACCCGATTCCCGTCTTGGACATCCTTCTTTGGCCATAGCTCAGTTCCCTCCAGGATGCAGGATTCGGAGCTTAGAAGGACTGAAAGCAACCAGTGTGTTCCCCCATCAATCCCTCCAGCCTTCCCACCAGGGAATTCCTTCCTCTAGAAGCAAGGGACCACCAGAACCTTGTGCTATCTGGTTCCGGAGGGACAGGACTGTTTGTCCAGAGGGTGCGAAGCCTGGCTTTTCACTGTGGGACACACACAGGTAGGGCACTGGCCGGCACCCATAGGCTCTTCTTCCTGAGCACCTGGGTGACACCTGCTGACTCACCCCTGCAGGGAGCTTTGGACCAGACTCTAGCAGAGCATATTAGCTCAGCTTTCTGACTCACACAGCGCTGTCGGGACAGTTCCAGGGCACCCGAGCACACACATTCGTGGGAGAAAATTAGCCATCATTTCCAGTGGGAGAGGAACATTTTGTAGACCTTCAGTGGGTGAGGTGAAAATGAGGGGCTGGTGCTTCTGCATCCAGGCAGGTGTTCTCACGAACCTTCTAAGCTTGAAAGGACTTCGTTGCGGAAGTCAGTGGAATGGAACTTAGGAGAGAGGAGCCAAGGGAAGGAAGCTTGGACGGGCAAGCAGAGACTGCCTCTTCACCAACAGTTTGCAGTGGCCGTCCAAGGACAGCAACTACCCATTAGTCCCCATCACAACACTTCATTTAAGGGTGTGCTAAAGAAAACCACCTGATTGGCAAAGAGTAAGCTCACTTAATAGCCCTTTCTCCCTGCCAGACGTAGATTAAAAGTGATTTTTTTTTTTGCCTAAATTACATTTTATTTTCTCACCAGCTGCTAACTCTCTGAGACAGATTGGGAGATAAATTATCACAGCAGTGAATGAATCTAATTTTTCAATATAATTCACGGTAATTCTATATTTTCCACACAAGATGGAAATAGCACTGGCTCTTTGCCAAGAGCCAAACTTTCAAAAAAAAAAAAACCCACATAATATCTTGGACTCCCAGAAGTCTATGAGTTTGGAATGTTCAGAATGAGGAGCTGGCAGAGAGACGTCTTATAGTTTGGGCAAGAGAAGGGACAGAGCTAAAAGGAGGGGCTGGAGGGGCAGAGAAGGCCGGGCTGAAACTATGAGCAGGTGGGAAGACTAAATGGATAAAGCTGACCACATTCTTGTCAGGGTCACAGTAATTCAGCCTCATGGGCCTTTCTTCACTTCCAACATCCCTAGCCTCCCTCCCTGCCTTTCTCTTTATCTCCCCCCGAATGGTCTTCCCCTGGCATCTTACAAAACTAACTCTTAATGGGAAAGCTGTCCCTGCCCGCCCCCCCATCAGCTGCAACACTCAGGAGAGCAGGCCCTGTACCTTCCCTGGGCAGTGCAGTAGAGCTGACCCTGTTGGCAGAGCAGTGGGTGAGCCAGCCCCAATGTTGTAAGCATGGGAGAGCTGTCCCCCACTACTCATCTGTCTGTGGCAGGCAGCATGGGCAGGGGAGAGATGCCACCCCCCACTCCCTGCCCATCTACGCCTGTGGGAGAGGTGGCCCTGAGGTCATAAGAGTGAAAGAGGTGTCCCTGCCCCTCATCAGCTGCAGCAGTAGGGAGAGTGACTCCTACACCCTGCCTGAGAAGTAGAGCTGACCCTGAAGGTTTGGGAGAACCGACCCTGAGGAGATGAAAGCCGAAGAACTGGCCCCACCCCTTGCTCATCTCTGCAAAGAGTGAACTAGCCAGGGTGATGCTGGAGGGCCCACGCTGGTGGTAAAGACAGGGGCGAGCTGGCAGGATGACCAACCTTGCAACTATCCAGACCCAAACTAAGGGATATGTGATGGCCCACTCCAACATCCACCCCCATCTGTGATGTGTGGGAGCATGGTGAGGGGTAAGTCCTGTGGACCCAAGACTGTAGGCTCTCCATGACATAGGGTAGCAACAGAATGTCCAGGAATAGTCTCAGTGAGGACCCAGCAGCGATGGTTCAGGAGAGATCAGGGGCCTCAAACAAGACCAATGATTCTTTTTGATAAACCTCTGCATGTAAAAATACAAGGATAAAGGGGTTTACTGTGTGACTCACTCTGTCACACTGCAGCTTCCATGATGAGATTTTCCCCTTCTTCCTTTTTCCCCCTTCTTTTTCTCTTAACTTTTATTTTGTTTGACGTTGGGGTGGGACAGGAGATGGGTGGGATCAGGAGGCATGATGTGAAAGCACAGAGAAAATAAAAAGTGCACATACACACACACACACACACACACGCGCGCGCGCACACGCACGCACATACCACCTAACTCTCATGGATCACTCAAGTCGTGACTCAATTGTCACCTACCAGAAAGGTCATCGTTAATCAGTTTGTAGTCTCCACATGGTTTGGTTTGTTCCCATCAAAACCCACATGGAAACTTTGAGGTTCCCCTAAGGTAATGGTGTTGAGAAGTGGTGGGGCCTTTCAGGGAGAGTTGAGGCTATAATGACTCAATGAATCAATGTCATTTTTATGAGACTGTATTCAGTGTGGGACTAACTTGACTACTGCGGCTGTGGGTGGTTAGAAAGTAACTTAACCTCCTTTGGCCACTGTCTAGAGCACACATGCTCCTTCCACACCTCTACTTCCCTTACATGTGGAGCAGTGTGTGGTCCTCACTAGAAGCTGAGTGGATGTTGGTCTCTTAATCTTAAACCTCCCAACCCCCGAAACCATGACCCAAGATTAATATCTTTTCTTCATAACTTTTTCTGCCTTGGGTACTGCCTTAGTTAGGCTTTCTGTTGCTGGGAATAGACACCATGACCTTATAAACTCTTATAAAGCAAAACACTTAATTGGGGTGGCTTGCTTACAGTTCAGAGGTTTAGCCCATCAACATCATGGCAGAAAGCAAGGCAGCATGCCACCAGACACGGTGCTGGAGCTGAGAGTCCTTACATCTTGATCCAAAGGCAACAGGAAGTGAACTTAACACACTGGGCAGTATCTTGAGCATAAGAGACCTCAAAGCCCACCCCCACCGTGACACACTTCCTCCAACAAGGCCACACCTACTCCAACAAGGCCACACCTCCTATTAGTGCTGCTTCCTTTAAGGACCATTTGCTTTCAAACCACCACAGGTACCTCTTACAGCAACTGAAATAGACCAAACCAATCACTCAGTAGGGAAGAATTCCTCTCCTGTCCCGTCTTCCCATTACCTTAGTTTGTTTTCTTCACAGTGTTTCCTATTACCGGAAATGCTTAGCTTGTTTTTAGGGGTTTAAGTCCCCAATTTCTGCAGTGACAACACAACATGAGAAGGGAGTTCCTGTGTTATGCCAGTACGGACCTGGCATCAGGTGGGTACTCCCTAAATATCATCAGAGTCTATAAAATGTGAAGAGGAAGAGAGAGGCAAAGAGTGGGGTTCACTGCAAACATCTTGTCAGGTGCTTGGTCCCAACAACCCCAAGGGTGTCATGTAACAATTTGTTATTGTTAGTGGGTTATTGATGGGAGTCTGGGAGAGGGAATGAGCAGAGCAGGGCTTGGTCAGGTAGCCTGGCCTGGCCCTAAGCATGGCTGCGCCTCCTGTCAGTGAGAAATCTCTCCAGGCTCATGTTTCCTCTGCAGAGCCTTCCCCTGCCAATATTCCAGGAGAAATTCCACATGGTAACTATTAGCAAGGTTGTTTACTAACGAGTCTTTCCCACTTGGAACCAGACCAAACACAGCTGGGGCTGGCCGGCTGTTTCCCCTCTTCCCTTCCTGCTGCTCCTGGCGACCTAAGGCGCAGGCCTGCAGAAGTCCCTGACTGGGCAGCTGGGCCCCAGCATCCAGGCCAAACACGTTTAAATAATTGAAAGAAGTGGCATCCGCCATAGGGAGAGAATGTGGCCATGCTGTTTACTTTCAAGCGGCTGAGACCCAATCTGGCTTAGATCTGCAGGGACTATAAATGATGCGATTAATTGCCTATAATTTACACATCGTCATTTGCACAGAGCTCTGCAAGAAAATGTATGTTTCCAGAATGTATGTTGAGAGTGGGGGTGGGGGGGGGGCTGGGGGATTTAGCATCATCCTCACTACCTATGGGAAACCGACTCCGAGGGAGGCTCAGCCACAGGGCTCCAGCTGCCTGCATTTGGCTGGTTTCATTTCCCCGAGTCTTTAGCTTACATTTGGTTTCTGGTTTATTTCTACACTGTGTTATGGTGACTTTAACCCCTCCTCTCCCCGTGTGTGTGTGTGTGTGTGTGTGTGTGTGTGTGTGTGTGTGTGTGCTCACGCGTGCATGTGTGTGTGTTTGTGTGTTCAGAGGAAATCTTCATTGTTGGTCCTACCTTTTCACCTTCTACTTTGAGAAAGGGTCTCACCATCATGTGCACCAGGCTAGCTGGCCAATGAGCTGAGATGTGTGCTCTATGTGTGGTTAAGGGAAGTGAGCTTGGGTTTCAGGGTTGCACAACAAGTACCTTATCCACAGAGCCATCTCTTCGGCCCTTTCATGCTTTGCATGTGGGTTCTAGGTATCAAACTCAGGTCCTCCTGCAAGGCAAGTGCTTTAAAAACCGAGCCAGCTCCCCAGCCTGTTTCCGCCCTTTTCTGAGATTCAGAACTCAGCGATGGGTGATGCTGGCTCTCGAAAGCTTAGGTGCTCTCCTCCTCTCTCTTCAGGGCATGTCTGTTTCTCATCCATTATGTATAGTCACAGTGTGCTGCATAGCATCAGAATGACGATGAGGATGGATAGCTACTCTCTGCCCATGGCAGCCAAGGGCCACCACACATATTAGGAAAGGAAAGAAAAGACTGATAGTTCAAGTGACCCTGGGAGGGATGGAGAGGCAAAGCCTACTTACTTCCTATGTAGAAGCTTTATGCTTTTGACACATTATGTTAATAATGTCCCAGTGCTCAGGTGAACGCCCAACATCTTCTCTTTCTGGTGAGACTGTCCCATGCCTCCATTTCTCTTGTTCCATGCCATTGGGCCGGAACACTACGACCAGCTCAGGCATGGCAGCTGAACCTCTGGGCCATCAAGGGCATCCCTTGACGCTTGTGGTATGAACTCTGAACTGGGTCTACTGGTTTTAGACTGGGTCTCGCCACTAGGCAACTCTCAAGCAGCTCTCCGCTCAGGTTACCGTAAGGCACCAGAAATCAAAGCACACGACTTAATGGGCAGTGAAACCCAGGACAACAATGAGGAGCGGAGTCCTAACGGCATCCTTGGAATCCAATTAGACCAAATGTGACTTTTCTACTCCCATGCTTTTCAATTACACGAGTAAGGTTGTTTGTCACTTGCAGGAGAAACGCCTGCTCCTCCCCAGCAGATCCTTGATGCCTCTGCAGGTGAACTGTGGCCTGAGTAATGACTCAGGGAAGACTCGATCGATGGTGTCAAGGAAATGTTCAACCTCACTTATAATCGGAGAACGGCGAATTAAAACAGCGAGATAACATTGTTTGCCTATCAACTCGGCAAAGATTAAACACGAAGATAATACTCTGTGGCGAGGAGATAAAGTGTAATAGGTGCGCTGTGGACAGGGTTTTATAATTGCTACTGGAAGGATCATTTGGAGAGGGATTAATAAGTGCATGTTGAAAGCCGCAATGTTCCGCAAATCAGTTCTGTGGATCTGGGAAGGTGATCCAGAAAATAAGAATATATGCGTTTAAAGAATAGGCATTGCTGCAACCGGCAACAGCTCAGCAGCAACGAGACCGGGCTGCCCTTCTGAAGGATCCGGGTTTGATTCCCGCCACCCAGATATTGGTTCGAAACCATCTACAACTACATTTCTAAGAGATTTGATGCCCTCATTTGGCCTCTGTGGGCACTAGGCTTGCAAGTGATGCTTACACATACATGGAGGCAAAACACTCATTCATAAAAATAAAAACGAAAAATGTGCATCCCACTAGGTAGTCCTGAAGCAATGAAAGTAAAACATACTCTAAATGTCCCCCAGAAGAGGATGAGTTAATCAAATATTATGTATCTATTAAATTTACAGCTTAGAATAAAATTTAGTTTTTTAGTAAAGACTATATGTAATAAGGGATAAAGCAAGTTGGCACATAAAATATTTCCTATAATCCTTTTCATCTAGTGACATTCTGGTCAACAAACAGAGACTGTATCTGTAATAGGGAAGTCCCATGAGATTCTATTGACTAGTGATATCATAGCCATGTAAGTCTGTGTAAGTATACTCTTTGCTGTTTATACAATGACAAGAGTACCTAACAATTCATTTCCAAGGATGTCTCTACTGTGACGCAAGGCATGACTGTATGAGTTAAAAGCCAAGACAGGTTACAGCTGGTAACTATTTAGGTTTCACCCTAAATAAAAAAAGATTGGAAGTATTTTTTTTGGAAGTATTTTAAAATGTGTCTTCCTTCATATTTTGTTTAGCTGGCTCAACTGTCCAAACCAAACTACATTGGACCCGCTCACACTCCTTTGGCTCTGAGCTTGGAGCAGACTCTTGCCTCCTCTAGCATGAATGACTATAAGAGCCTCTGGCTGGTCTCCCTTCTTCTGTTTCTCTGATCCCCATACACGTTTGTCTCATGTGTCTCCAGACCTCCACAGCGTTCCATTATACTCATAATAAAATCTAACAGCCTCGAGTCACATGCCAACACCCCCCCCCGGCTGCACCTCTAGACACAGCTGAAAAAAAGCAATGAGTTCGAATCGAGACGGGTTAAAAACTCTAAAATCAACATGCAAACAGAAAATAAGAATGAAATACATTGAATAGAATGGTCAAGCCTGCAAAACAATCTCAGTTAAATGCAACCACTGGAGGTATGAGAAAGAGAAGAAAGGTAGGAAACAACAGAATGAACATCTGAAATATGAATGGAGAATTTTTAAACATTAATTATTAATGATAGCCATCGACGGGTCCACAGAATGACACACCACAGATCCAGGAAGCTCAGAGAACAGCAAACCAGGCAAACACTAAAATGGGGTGACGGCCACCAAAGTACATCATATTCAAACCAAAAAACATCAAAGACAAAGAAAAAACTCTCAAAGAAGCCAGAAGGCAATAGAAGAGGGCTGTGGGAAAGATTTACCATGCTAACACAACTCAAAAAAAACCCAAGAATGTCTATCTTCATAAAGATAAAGGGCTTCAAAGGAAGACAATGATCAACAGCATCACTTTATTAATGATAGAAGTCTGTCTTCAAAGAGAAAGAACGCTGTGTGTGTTAGAGAGATGGGGGCAGAGAGAGGCTTGCAATCATCAGTAACTCTGGTTCTAGAACTCTGACGCCCTCTTCTGGCTTATGCAGGCACTGCACACACATGGTACACATCCATACATACAAGCAAAACATTTATACAGATGAAAATAAAATAAATACATGGAAAATAGTGGAACTTGACAGAATCGCCAATGTATTGATTCACATTAACATTTACAGAATACTTCTTCAAACAATAGTGTAATGTCTACAGTTGGCCCCCTGTATCTGTATATTTCATAAGAAAAAGATGTGTTGGTTCTGGACATAGTATACTTTTTCATCAGAATTCTCTAAGTAATATAGCGTAACAAGTGATTGCACTGTGTTTACACTGGGATGGGTAATGAAATCTGAAATTATTTAAAATACAAAGAAAAAAGAACATAGGCGATAATAAGGGACTCAGTTGTTCCAGATTTTAGTGATTGAGGGATGTCATGAACCAATTATGGTTTTTTTTTCTAAAGCTAACATGGAGCAGTCAGCAAAAGAGACAATATGCTGTGCTATTAAACATACCTCAACAAATTTAGAAGAATGGAAATCACACAAAGTATATGCTTTGATCACAGTGGAGTTAAACTAAAAATCAATACCAATAAGATAGCTGGAAAAAAAATCCCAACACAGTTGGAGGTTAAACAATACAATTCTAAGTAGTGCTTGGGTCAAAGAAGAAATCTCAAGAGAAACGTGTTAAGATAACACATACTGAATTAAACTGAAAACACAGCTTATCAAATTTCATAGGATGCAGTAAAAACATTCTTCAAAGAAAATTTATCACATTGCAGGCCCATATTAGAAAGTAATCACTACATGAAATAAATAATCTGAACTTGGAGCTTCTGTCTAGGGAAATCAGGAAAAGAAAAAATAGAAACTTAAAGCAAAGAGAAGAAAATAAACAACAAAAATTAAAAGATAAATCAATGGAGCTAAAAATAGGGAAACAACAGGAACAAAATCAAATACATAATCTAATTTATTAAATACAGCAACAATAAAACTAATAAACTTTACATGAGCCAATTAAGAAAGGAAATAATCAAATCATCATGATTGAAGGAAGCACCATCTTTACTAATCCAATAAACATTAAAATGATGACCAAGGACTTTCATGAACAACTATACACCCACATGATGCAATGAATTTATATGAAATGGACTAACTCTTTGAAAGATTCAATCTACCAAAACTTTCATAAGAGGAAAGCGATAATAATTCCAAATCTATCAAAGAAGTGGAATAGGCAACTAATAATTTTAAAAATAAAAAGCACTAAACCAGATATGTGGGTGCATGCCCAGTCATTCCACCCCTCAGTGCGGGGAAGTAGAGAAGGTTAGCTTCCACCATACAGGGAGTTTGGTACAAACCTGTTTCAAAAACAAAGAAATAGACAGACATAGACAAAAAAAGCACTGGGCCCAGATGGTTTCACTGGCAAGTTCTCTTAATTGCTAAATAAGAAACACTATCAATGCCATATGGTCTCTTCCCGCAAACACAGGAGAAAGGATACATCCTGAGAACATAATTATATTCATATTATATCCAGCTTAAGATATGAAAACCCATAGAACAAACGGTATCTCTTACGAACACAGATTTTCAAAAAAGCGTTATCGACTATTAGGAAATAAAATCTTAACAATGTACCAAAAGAAGTAAACACCACTACCACCTAGCATTTATCTCACCTGTGGCTGGGTCTGCATAAGGATGAAAAATCATCTGATCAAGGCATCAAATGCAGGAAAGGTGCCTGACAGAACCCAACACTGTCATCAAACACTCGGCACATTAGAAAGGAAGGAAAATTGCCTCTTTGAAAGTCTATGAGAAACCAATGGTGGATATTATTTCTCATCGTGAGAAACTAAGTATTCTGCAGCCAGGTAGTAGGGATCTCACCTCTCACCACCTCTCTTCAACACCACCCTGGAAATCCCAGTGAACAAGGTAAGACAAGGAAAGGAAAGAAAGGAGACCAAGACTGGGAAGGAAGAAACAAAATGATTTTTGATTGTAGATAACATGGCTGTTTATGTTTTTAAAAATCCAAAGGAATTGAGAAGAAAGAAACAAGAAAGGGGGAGGAGGAAAAAGAAAGAAGGAAACGGAGGAAAGGAGAGGAGAGAGGTGAGAAGAGATTTTGAAAACGATAAGGGGCTTGAAAGATGACTTGGTGGTTAAGAGCACTGAAAGCTCTTGTAGAGAACCCTGATTCGATTCCCAGCACCCAGGTGGCAGCTCATAACCACCTGTAACTCCATTGCAGGGGATTCGACACCCTCCTACTGACTTCCACAGCCACCAGGTAGGCACACGGCACACAGACATAGAGGTGAGCAAAACACTCACACATACAAAATAAAACAAATAGATCTAGGAAATTATTTGCTCTCTTGAATTAGTAGTCAATAGCAGCAAGGATTCAGGATACAAAACCAACACAATAAAGGGTTGTAACCTGACATTTAATGCATGGTATGGAAACAAATATGGAGATTTCTTAATAAACTAAAAAAATGGAACTACCATACGACCTAACACTACCACTCCTGGGCATATGCACAAGGGACCCTATATCCTACTACAAAGGTGCCCGTATATCCACAGGCATAAAGGCTAGGGAATTGAGTCAGCCTGGGTGTTCATCAGCTGATGAACAGATGCCATAAATGTGATACGTATTGATTTTCATACACACAGTGGGTTACATTTAGCCACACAGAAAAAATGAAATTTGCAGGAAAATGAATGGAACTGGGACATACTATATAAAGGGATAATACAAGCTCAGAAAGAAAATTATTTGCAGCATGTATGTGTGCGTGTGTGTGTGTGTGTGTGTGTGCGTGTATGTGAGTGCATGTGTGGGTGTCTGGGAGTGTGTGCATGTATACATGTATGTGTGTATGTGTAAGTGTGCATGAGTGTGTGTGTGTGTGTGTGTTTATATGTTATGAAGTAGAAAGGAGGCAATGAGGAAAGAGACTTTAGGGCAAAGGGGTGAGGAAGGTGAAAGACCATATATGACATGAAACTGAAAGGGAGCATTGGGAGCAGACGGATACAAACAGGGAAGAGGGGCAGGGAGGTGGGGAAAAAGAGCGGGAACCAGGAAGATCAACAAAAGCAAGTATGGATGAAAATGTCACATGGAAACCTGTCACTTTGTATGCTAACTTAAAAGTTAAATAAAACAAAGTACATTAGTACTCCCCAAAATAAAGAGTGTGCCTACCAAAATAGTGCACGATACACAAGAGGAGAATTATAAAGATATTTGTGAATTCTGGTTTTCTTTTATTTTCAAGACAGGGTTTCTCTGTGTAGTCCTGACTGTTCTGGAACTCGCTCTGTAGACCAGGCTACCCTTGAACTCACAGAGATCTGCCTGCCTCTGCGTCCTGAGTGCTGGGACTAAAGGCATATGCTAGCTAGAGAATTCTATTTGCTAAACTTCGTCATAGTTTTGTGCCTGTGTTCAGGAGGGCCACTGCCTACAGTATTGTTTTTCACATTGTCTTTATCTGGTTTTTATAGAGGGGAACTGCAATCTTGACCAAGATAAACTGAGAAGTTCTCTCTGTGTGTCTGTCTCTGTGTGTCTGTATGTGTATCTCTATCTGTCTTTCTGTCTTTTTCTTCCCACTTGTGTTTCCCTGGGAGAGACTAAATGCAATTGATGCTATCCTCCAAGTGATTGCTAGCATTTTCCATCAAAACCACCATAAAGATTTCCTTTCGGGGAATTAAAAAGTATTAATGCATTTTTATTGAAATAAATCAAATCTCTAGTGACTGTAAGCTTATTTAAATGACCTGTTTCATTTTGGGTGAGTTGTAGTACTTAGTGTTTTTCAAGGGATTGGTCCATTTCCTCTAACTTGCCAAATCCTTGTGCATGCTGATGTAGTTCTATACCTGGCTTGTATCCTTTGCTGTCTGAAGGGTCTGTAGTGGTAGCTCTTTTCTCTCTTTGATATGAATAATCTAAGTCTTGAGTTTTTCTTTGTCAGCCTTGCTATCAACATGTCAACTTTATTGATATTTTTAAATAAACATATTTCTTGTCTCCCGTTGCTTTTCTCTATTTCTTCCCTCCCTTCAATTATATCAATTTCTACTCCTTGCTATGTCTTTCTCCTTGCTTTGGGTTCATTTTGCTATTCTTTTTCTAGATTGGCGTAAAAGAGCTTGGGTTTTTATTTGGGGCTTTCTTCTCTCCTAATAAGTGCCTTGAGCTCTTTCAGTTTTCCTCTTAGGCATTGATTTATCTGTGGCTCATAAGTTTTTTTTTTCCTTTGAGCCTTCCTCTTTGACTCAGGGGTATTAGAAGGATACTGTTTAGCTTTCAATGCTTGGAATTTTTCTTCCTGTGAATGATTGTTAATTTGATTCCATTGTCATCAGAAAATGTTGTGTGAATTTTGGTTCTTTTAAATTAGGTGAAATTTGTTTTCTTTCTGCCTTGGGGTAGAATGTCCTGGAAGCATAGACTAGAGTTCATTGTTTGGTAGTATTGTTTGCTATTCCGTACTACTGTTGGTTTTCTATCTAAAATTTCTATCCGTTATTGAGAAGAATGTTTAATGTCTGACAGTAATTATGGATTTGTCTGTTTCTTCTTTCAATTACATTTTACTTCAAATATTTGTCTTAGTTCTGTTGTTTTGAACACATATATGTTCATATATATATATATATTGTATATCTTCCTAATGAAATGATACTTTATCATCATACAACGTCCATCTCATCACGGGTAACTTTTCTTTACCATGTGACTACTGTATCTGATATTAACATCACCATTCTTGCTTCACTTAGATTAATGTGTGCATGAGGTATCTTTTTGTATGCTTGTTTTCTTCAACCAGCTGTGTTGTAATATTTAAAGTGAATTTGTTATAGATGGTTAAGCTATACTGTTAATTCACTCTGTTAATCTCTCTTTTAATAGGTGTGTTTAGGCCATTTGTATTTAGTATAACTTCTATCTGCTAGGACTTCTGTCCTGATAGTTTAAAAATTGTGCTTGGTGCTATTTCATTTTTGTTTTTTATTCTTTTCCTGCCTTTCTATTGGTTATTTTAACATTGCTTAGAATTCTGTTTCAATTTATTTATGCTCCTGAGTGCATCTCTTTGTAAAGACATTTTAGTTATTCTAGCTATGATATCACACATATTTACTTATTTATTTGTTTGTTTGTCTGTTTATTACATCTCTATTTGACACTGGTCTAGCAAAGAAAGTGTTTGAGGCCACCTCATTATTCCCAGTAGCAGTAAAAACCAGGGTTCCAAGCCAAGCTCAATAAGATGGTCAGTAGACCATCACCACTGCCATGGAGAATGAGAAAGGCATGTGGTTATTCTCGGATGGAGGTGAGAATCCAGGCTTTACAAGTCACGCCCACTCATACTTTGGGAGACCAGGACCTTGTTACTGCCTGGAAAAATGAAAATTCCAGCTTCCAATATTTCAGCCTTTCATAGGCAGAAATCTTTGCTGTCAGGGCTGGGGCAGACCATAGCTTTTGCTATGACGTTTGACTACAGTCAGTGGTTACAACCTAAAAGTTTCCTGTTCTGTTAGTCTGCTCCTTTCCCAGTCTTTTGTCTTATTTAATTTTAGAATGTTTGGGAGTCGGTACTTAATTTTTGTTGTTGTTGTTTTGTTTTAGCTCTGTTTCTTCAGCTCTAAGTCTGGGATCTTTGAGGCAAAAGATTTTAAATATATCAAAACAGTATAGCTTCTGAGCTCCACAACCAACCTGCTTCTTCTCTCTCCATTCCCAAGTCTCCTTATATTTGCTTTGTAAATAACACCTAGGATAGCACTGTATTTAGCAAGAGAACTGGGATAGAAAAGCCGTCTGTTCCATCATCCCAGAGCAGAGGTTCTGGACTTATCGCTTTAATACATAAAATAACCGTGTCGCTTCCCTGCTTGAAATGCTCCCAGGGTGTGACAGCTAATCTACTGTCAGCTTGATTGGACGGAGAGATGCCTAAGAGATTAGCGAGCCGCACCTCTGGGTGTGTGCAGGAGGACACCGCCAGACATTAGATCTAACCAGTAGATTCACGACACGACGGCATTATCGGGAGGCAGGAAAGGCTACAGGGGAGTGAAGCCGGAGACATTTCCTTGAGCTATGTTTTGTGCACTCCCCCGCTGATAAACTCTTTCTCTTCTTCCTGGCTGCCAAACTCTGCTCTTTCCACACCACGAGGAGCTGACCCCTCTGGAACCATGAGCTGAACAGATCCTTTCTCCTTTAGGTGGCCCATGCCTGGTATTTTGCCTTAGAGATGAGAAAAGCAGCTAGTTTGGTCACTTTCTTGTGACCAAACATTTGCATCTCCCCCCCCCCCATACCCTGCACCTTCCTGAGCTGTTGTCTTCCCGCCTCTTCAGGCCCACCACCTCCTGAGTTTACCGTTGTGTGCTGGGATCACCGCCTTTCAACACCCGTCTAGCCCATTCTGATCAGCTCACTAGCAGCATCTCTACAGCCTGGGATGATCGTCCCTGAATTCTCAGATATCTCAATGCAAATCCACTTCGAAAGAATCCTTCCCCTAAATGTAATATCTATTGTGCCCCGCACAAACTACCCCCTAGGTAGTTTGCATTTTTATACGCCGTGCTATGATTTTTGTCTGCAATCTCCCCATTAGCATATCGGCTCCATGAAAACAGGGTGTTATGGTTTGCAAGTGAAACGGGCTCCTGTTTCCAGCAACGCGATTAGCGCAAACCTGAGGACGGAAGGCACGGCTAGCAGAAGCAGGTTACTGGAGCCATGCCTTGGAAGGTTATGCCAGCTCCCCAGTTTGGTCCCTCTCTCTGCCTCCTGGCCACCATAATATGAGTGAGCATCTCTGTTCTGCTCCACCCTCCCTGCCATGCCGGCCTGACCTCTGAAACCACAAGCAAACACAAATTGTTTCTCTTTTCTGTCGCGACGGTTAGGTTTTCATTCCCAAGGTTGACAAAGCAGACTACTGTAGAAAGGTTTGGTCTCTCATCGGCTTCTGTATCCCGCCACCGGCGCCCGCACCGGCACTAGGCAGACGACTGAAAGTGATGAGTGGCAAAGGCACCTGTGTCAGATGTTTAGCTGTTACCTGTGCCTGGAATTCAGGTCAGAACCAGCCGAGAGACTGGGGGTAGAGCAGACAGCGACAAATACCGTGACCCAGTCTCCTCTGCCGCAAGTCAGCTGATTGGGAAAATCGCTCTCTGTTAGTCATAGAAGCTGAGAAGATAAAGCATCCTCGGGGCTCATAAAACGAAAAAGTGCTTCACAAAATTGCTCTAGGACCAAATAATAGCACATGTGAAAATCAATAAAAACAAAACTACTATCTATTTAGGAACCTCCGTCTCTCGGCAAAGTCAGGCTTGGAGGAAATTAATTGTTCGTTTTTTTTTTTAATGTCACATAATTGCATTTATTTGATTACAAAGTAATATACTCTCGTTGTTTGCAGAAAAGCATAAACAAGGGGAAAAACAAGAGTAAACACTCATAACATTTTGCTATATAGTCTTCCAATCTTTTTTCCCATGATGTACCTGTGTATTCACAGATTTATGGATTTCGTTTTTACCTAACTTGAATTTGTAACTCAGGGAGATGAGAATCTGATACCTTACCTATTTGGGAGAAACGTAAGACAATAATTAAGAATAAACCACGTGCTGGTGATGCCCTGGTTGCCAAGAAAAAAGAGAAAATGGGCAAAGCAAATATTATCAGAGAACTGGAGGATCTGAATCTTTCTTTGTGACCAAGGGGAGAAATAATGAATTCACATCAATTTAGTCTCTTTTAATTATTTTAAATTCTTCTATTAATGTAAAAACTCAAGTCAAATAAGCATTAAGTTTTAAGAATGTAAGAAAATACTGTAAGGCATTTTTGATTACATGAATCAGAAGCTCTGGGTTAAGGATAAAACAGAAATTGTACAACAACTTCTTTTCTTTTGGAGAGAAATGTTTGGAAGTAGAGTGATGCCTCAAAGGAGTTGGAGGGACAAAGGGAAGCTGGTTCTGCTACTTCATCTTCCTGGCCTCACATGGCCCCCGTCTCCCCTTCTCTCTGCATGGCCTCAGTTTTCTTTCTTGTACTTCCTTAGCTCACGTGGGCTTCCTTTTCTCCCCTAATTGTAGTTTGTATGGGATTTTGCTGGCAACCGCTAAATTGATCCGTGTATATCCTAAACGTGTAGTGCGGCTCCCCACAGATAACAACTGCAGAGCTGGGATCTTTTAATTACACTTCTAGTACACAACTAACAGGCCACCCTACCTTTCCAACAGTCTGTGCTTACATCAGCCCAAAGCTGAGCAGAAGCAGAAGGGGGTCAGCCCGTAAGGGCGAAGGAGATGGGCAAGGATAACAACAGAAACCCGAAGACAACGGGAGTAGATAAATAAATGATGCAGTAAGCTGGTTTAGTTACCGCTTCATCACTGTAGCAAAACACTGGAAGTAATCAACTTATAAAGAGAATCACTTGTTTGGCCTCTGATTGGCTGTTACTTTGGGCCTGTGTTAAGACCATACATCGTGGTGGGAACCCAGGACAGAGAGAGATTATTCGCCTGACAGCCAGGAAGTAACAGAGAAAAAGAAGAAGGGCTGAGACAGGAGCATGCCTCAAATGACCTAATGGCCTTACACATGTCTCTCATCTCAAAGATTCCACCACTGCCCAGTAGCACCACCTGACACTAAGCCTTTGGTCCATGAGCTATAAAAGAGACCTAAACCAATTAAACTAACCAACACCAGAATCAAACTGGCAAAAATCAGACCCCAAACTCAAATATAGTGACCAACATTAAACGATTTTTAAGTGGTAGAGGTGTATTCTGCTAAATTGTGAGGTCGTTGGAAACATCAATAAAAGTAAGGAATACAGATGCTGTGGGTTTAAAGTCACAGTTTCCCTACTTTTTGGGAGGTGGGGAGAGATGGTGAAACATTCAGCTCTAAGTGGGTCATCTAGGTGACCCCCTCCAAGGCGTGGGGACCACGGACACAGTGAAGAGTATGTAAGAACTGGAGGATAAGGAGGTGTGCCATACAGAGGTGCCTTCTGGGTATTGGCAGAGCTACTGTGCCCACAGACTCACTACAGCTCTGCCGACCTGGACAAAACCTGGACAGCGCTGGGTCCATCAGCACTTCTTCATGGGACAGAGAAGGGATACAGAGGTCCAACCCCTCCCTGATGGACTGCCGGGCACCATCAGCAGTCAGTGGTGGTTGGGGAAAGGGATGTAACTCTCTCCAGAGGTGGACTCTCCGGTTAGTTGCCTGTGCCACCCTTCCCCACCCCGTGCTCATGCAAAGGGGCCCTGATTGACCTCAGTGGGTCTCACATACACAAAAGTATGAAAGTGGGAAAGGGAGCTGATGGGAAGATGGTTTCAGCTGGGGAAGGCAGAAGGGGCGAGGGAGAGGGTAACAGGGGTTTTTAATGACGTTGTTTCATTTACACAGGTGTGAAACTATCAAATAGTAATTTTATTATTTCTTTTATATTTTGAGGTCATAATTACATTTTCCCCCTTCCCTTTCCTTCCTCAAAGCGCCCTGTATACCACATACCTCCTTGCTCTCCTTCAAAAGAAAAACAACAAATAATCATGGCATCCTACCTTTGATGTAATAAAAAAAAAATGGAGAGAAGTGTGGACTTGAAGTTTATTTCCAATGTCCGCAAAGTCGTGTTGCTAACCATTCCTGATGCAAATCGCCTCTGCGGTCAGCAAACTCTTCCGAAGCAAAGAATCTTGGGATGTCCACAATAGTCCACAAAATACATATGATGCAAAGTCTGATGTCCGATAGAGACGCTCCCACAAACCCAAAGCCACGGCCACACCGCACTTGAACACAAGCAGAAAGTATTACTACAATGTTGGTGAGTGAAATCAGCCTACGGGAACAGAGCGATACCTCAGGGGCCCACGTGACTGCGTTCTGCCACCGAAAGGTGATCTGTAATGAGGAAACATCGCGATCAAGCACACTTGGCGTAACATATGCTGCTCAAAAAGATCTTAGCGGGGGTTAATGCTGCCTTTTTCAAACTTATTTGTGTGCATGTAAACACAAATAACGGTCAATTTCCTGGCAGACAGAACAGCAAATGAATCCCCGAAAAGATTCTTGCCAGAGCAATGCAGTGTGACCAGGAACAAAGCATAGATGTCCCAGGTAATGTTACCTGTCCCAAGCGTGTGTTGTAGCACTCTCGAGCAGGGAAATCTTTTACGCTCAACTCGGGTGAAATATTTAACGTTACCTTACACAGAAATGCTATGGTTAATTTTTTCGGGGGGGGGGTTCGAGACAGGGTTTCTCTGTGGCTTTGGAGCCTGTCCTGAAACTAGCTCTTGTAGACCAGGCTGGTCTCGAACTCACAGAGATCCTCCTGCCTCTGCCTCCCGAGTGCTGGGATTAAAGGCGTGCGCCACCACTGCCCGGCTTAATTTTCAAATATTAAAGACAACGTACTCAAAGCACACTAAATGCCCTGAATTATTGTATTGTGTGTATGTGTGGGTGTTTTGCCTGCATGTGTGTCTGTGTGTGACTGACACAGATGGAGGCCAGAAGAGAATATTGGAATGTGGGTGCTGGGAATCGAACCCAGGTCCTCTGGAAGAGGATCCAGGGACCTTAACCACTAAGCCATTTCACCAGCCCCATCGTAACTAACTTTGTGTAGAAATGAGTAGGCGTGGCATTGCTTTACTGCTTGGCACTACTCTGTTTGCTGGCTAAGTGAGCTTCCTTTCTGTCGCGGTGATGGACACAGTGACTGCAAGCGCAGGGAAGAAAGGATGGGTTTGGCATACATGCCCCAAACAAAGTCTATCACTGAGGGAAGTCAGGCCAGGGGCTCAAGTAAGAATGGAGGCAGGAACAATGGAGACTTAAACAGGCTTTTCCCTCTCAAGCCTGATTAGCAAGCTTCCTGATACAACCCAGCCCCGCTTGCCTAGGGATGGCACTGCCCACAGTGGGCTTGGCCCTTCATCAATTTTTAGAAACTGACCCATAGGCCAATCTGATGGAAGCAATTTCTCAGTCGAGGCTTTCTCCTCCCAGGTGCCTAGAGTTAGGGTCAAGTTGACAAAAACCAATCAGCTCAGCCTATGTGCCAGATGGCTGTCATCTGATGTCCCCCACAAAGATGGCCAATGGGAGGGATGCTCGGTGAGGCATTGTTAATAGACTGTCTGTAAGAATTTTCTGGCATTTTTCTCAGTATTCTAAGGAGTATCTGCTCTCACTAATGTGTTGGGCATTACAAATCCAGTTCCCAAATAAGGAATAAATGGGGGAAGAGCAGGCATAGAGACGCAGAGCTGTAACCTGTCTTATTTGAGAGGATGAAGCTGGGGCATTGGGAGTTCAGTGCCAGTCTGTGCAACATAGCAAGACTCTGACTCAAACAAACAAACAATAACGAAAAAAACCACAACATTTTCAGTGAGAGAAATTTCCCTGGGATATCCATCATCTCCTGCTTTAGACATAAATACTACCGATTCCTAGACCACTGGACTCACATAGGAACTTTGATCATTGCCTTCTCTGTGTCTCAGGCCTTTCTGCTTGGAGTGGGATTATACGCCTCGTTTTCCTAGGCTTCCAGTTTGCAGATTGCCAGGCTATAGGACTTCTTGATGTCTATAAGCACAAGAGTAAATTCTTATACCAAATATCTGTATCATATCCATCTGTCTGTCTGTCTATCCATCCATTATCTATCTATCTATCTATCTATCTATCTATCATTTACCCATATATCTATAAGTCTCTCTATCATCTGTCTTCCTCTATCAGCTATAGTCCATTAGTTCTGTGTCCCTGGAGAACCCCGATGAGGGCAGCCACCACTGAGCATGCGTACAGACAAAGAAAATGATAGCAGAGACAGGAGAAGAACATAATACACGAGAAGATGAAAATCAAGCCTAGTAAACCTAATTAGGAGCAGATGCATATCACTTTAATTGTTAAGCAAAAAGCAGCCCAACCATTTAGTGGGCGACACAAAGCATTTGGTGCCACCTAAAGTCATTATGATACGGATATTAGAGAAAGGAACAGAAGCGTCCACTTTCATACAGAAATGAATGCCCCTTGTGCAGGAAACCCCAACTGCCTGCTTTTTGGGTAATTGTAAACTACAGTACCTTTTAAATCATCACCAGACAATTTTTTTTAGTTGTTTGCTGTTATTGCTAGAGTTTAAGATAAAGCAATAACACACAAAATTCAGTTACTTGAAAGGATCGATCGTCAGACTTTGACAAAGACCAAGTGTATTGGACAGGAATAAAAAGAAGGCCAGTAACAGTGACTCACGTAGCATATATTTGCTTCTTACAGCAAGCCTATGCATTAGGAATGGCTGCTGCCCCCAGTTTATACCTGAGGAAACTGGCAAAGAGGAGGTAAATTCTCCCAAGTATAGCAAGGTAGAGAGGAAGCTGGAATTCCAAGCCAGTAAGTCTGGATCCAAGCCACATCTCCTCCACCAAGCCCACACTATGTCAGACGCTAGGCTGGGTTTCATCTATCAGCATAATCATAGCGAATAACTCTGAGAAGTGGGTATTGTCCTGCCCATTATAGGCTGCGTTGGCTTTGGAGTAAACTTTAATGTGTGGATTCAATAGACTTTTTATGAATGTCTTTAAATTATACATATACATTATATATTACATATAGACGAGTAGTTACATGGGAAGAGTTCAATAATAAAAATTGAAATGAAAGGCCAAACATGAGCCAGTATATTTGACATAGTTTTAAATAAGGAAGACCAGTCATTCAGTTAACAGCAATGGGGATTATGCCAAGATAAAACTAGTGGTGGAGATCGGGTGCTGGGAAATGGGTGACTTTTTTTTTTTCCTTTGACAAATGTCCACAATGAATATTTAATAAATACGCTTAGTTTGCAAAACTGATATTTGTATGATGGATAGCGGAAAATATGCACACTGCAAGGACTTGTGATAAAACATGTATTAGAACATTCTTTCAGAATAAGGCGCTTTTGGGGGATAAATCAGTATATAGTTGGGGTAGTCATTGGCAAGAATGGGAAACAGAAAAATTACCCATGAAAGCAACCGAGTTTTCTGCCGCTCTAGGGTCTGCCTGCCTTTGCCCACAGCAATCTCATTAAATCACCGAGTCCAGCTCACTACCCCAGGCAGGACTGCACCTGAAGCAAGCCGGGTGGGTAGAGAGCCCAGTAGCTCCCAGCATTCAGAGTCCACTTCCTCCCTGGCAATCGAACGGTTGGATACTGGTGTTTACGCTGACTGGCTTTATATATGCCAAATTTGAGTCGAACTAATTATATCCGAGAGAGGGGAAGAAAAAGGTGGGGAGAGATGAGTGTATATTAAGATCTTTTTTTTTTTTTCTTATTAAAAGTTCTGGTCCTTTCTGGGAATGGGACGGGGCACCAGAAGCCTTAGAACTGGAAGAAGACTCCTGCCACACAGATTTATCATACTGCTGATGGGTACTTTAAATGTCGGTTAAGCTCACCCTGTAACACAGCTGCAGAGGTGAGCTCTAACTAAGGATGCAATTGCAGGCTGGGGAGAGAGTTCAGTGAGTAAAGTGCTTGCTGTGCGCACTTGGGAACCCAAGCCCAACCCCAAGAACCCACATAAAACAAAGAGAAACCGAGTGCAATGCCAAGCGCTTAGAATCCCACATCAGGGAGGCAGAGGCAGGTGGATCCTTGGAGCTTGCTGCCAGAGCAGCCTAACCTGATCAGTGAGCTCAGACCAATGGCAAGCCTCAGAATTCTAAAAACACTGAAACCAAAGCAAATGGAACATGGAAGCTGAAGAGGTGTCCCATCAGTTAAGAGCATGCACTGCCCTTGCACAGGGGCAGACTTTGGTACCCTGCCCCAAAGTGAGTGGCTCACATCTGTAGCTCCTGCTTCAGGGGATCCCACATCCTCTTCTGGACTTCACAGGCACTTGCACACGCACACACACACACACACACACACACACACACACACACACACACACTGAAACACCCAAAGATGAAGTGACTCAAATAAAGTTGCCGTTGGTTTCCCACTTGGGCAGTCAGCCAGTTTAGGCTGGTGGGTAGCTCTGCTCCATGACGTCAGTTCCGGATTCCACAAAGGGAAAAACAGAGCCACCTCCAGGAAAGGGGACCTGTCTTCTTGCTAGGACCGACCCCGAGTTTGCATACCTTACGTCTGTCACATTCCACCACACGGAAATCAATCCTGTGATCACGCCTGCCTGCAACGGGACAAACGGAGCTGCTGTTTAATCACATTTTAAGGAAAGAGGAAGTGCTTTTCTGGCCCATTGCCAGGGTAATGGCCACTGCGGCTTCAGCACTCATGCACAGCCTCTCTCCCTTCTCTGAGCTTTATCAGTGGATCAAAGACTACGAGTCTGGCCTCTTTGGTAGAACCCAGCCATCAAACCATAAAGGCGCTCACTGGCCAAACTCATCCATATGCACTCCCCACTTCTATTCTTCTCGTGCCCCCTCCTTCGCCTCCTCCCCATCTCTCCCTGTCCTCCCCCACCCCGCTAGCAACTCATTCTGATTTCTCTACAGACACCACCCCCCCCCATAGTTGCTCCAGTGGGAGATGTTGTGAGACAGAAGATTATCTCAGCAGATGGAAGGGGAATATTTATGGGGGCCCGGGAACTGGGGAACAGTGTCTGCTGGGATGCAGTCCCTGCTGTACTGGTCTGCCAGTGGCCTAGGTACATGCTTTAGTAACTGCAGGGGCTCATTCCTGTTCCTGCAGATACAGCCAATAAACGTGGATCCAGGCACCCCTAGGATCAGGCAGGCAGGATTCACAGTGGGAACGTGGCATCGATGGGGCCAGAGCTGTGTTCCTTTATCACGCTTCTCAGGAGGCTTAGAGGCTGCCTGGGTCTGGGATACAAACCCTCTCTCTCTCCATGACATGTCAGCTTTGGGGACTTGGGATACTCACCTCCCTTCAATCTTCTCATCAATACAAAGGAGAAACACACACCTCACAGTATAGTTAAGTGGATTCTTTTAAAGGAGCCTAGAGCCAGTAATGAGTTCCTAATAGCGAGTGGGGATTGTTGATATAATTATTATGAACCTTAAATGAGATGCTTTGTAAGAGGACCCTGGCCAGGGCCTGAAATACGAAAACAGTGATTTTCTTTTGTTAGAGTCCCCAAGGCATCTTCTAGATTTCCTCAAATTAAAACCCATACCAGAGGGGTTTCCCTTTGATAGGAACTACAGGGCAAGCTGAAAGGTCGGCAGTGAAGGAAGGCTTGGAGCAAGAAGGAAAAGAAAGCGCTAAACCTTAGTCAAACATTTATTCTACCGTCTGAGTATCTGTGTCCTTCTGGTTTCATACGTAGCCATCTGAACCCTCAAACTGGTGATAATACGATGTGTCTTTGGGAGATGAAGGCTTGGACAGGCGTGAGAGAGCTCCCGTCAAGAAGACATGGATGGGATTGGTGTCTTTGTAAATGAAAGTTCAGGGAGCTGTCTGGGCCCTTCCACCCCGTGGAGATGTGCGGCCATCTGTGAGGAAAATCCCCTCCAGCCACCAAGTCTGCTAACCCTGATGAAGGACTTCTAGCCTCCAGAACAACGGGGAACAAATGTCTGCGGATCAGCTATCCAGTTCATGGTGTTTCTCAGCCTTCCAGATGAACTAAGACAGTCTGTGTTCCGTCCGGGTGTGTGGGGACACGAGAGGGAAGATCTGCTCTCTCCGTTTTGTCCCAAGGTAGCCTTGCTTTCTCTGTCTGTTTCCAAATCCTGTTAAAATTGGTTCTGGCAAAGTTAGTGGCTCGAAATGACACGGACTTATTGTCTGGGTCTTCTGGTGATGAGGAAGCGAAAATGAGTTGGCAGGGCTGTGTTCCTCCCGGGGGCTGCTGAGACTCCGGTGGCCTTGTGGTTTGCATGCATTGCCTCTTTCCTCATCCCAGCCTCGGTGTCTGCTGTCCCCATAGCCTTTCCTGATTCTTGCCTCCCTAACTCCCTAGCATAGCAGCACTGGCGTTGACGCGGATGTGCCTGGATGATGCAGAATAATCCCCATCGCAGGCTCCTTCCTTTAATCACTTCCACACAGGTGACATGGCCACAGAGGTGACCGGCGGATATTTGGGGAGGTTGTTGGTTTGTTCCATCACACTGTTCACATCATCTTTGAGCAGATTCTATAAACTTTAGGGGTAATTAGCATAGATAAAATCCAAGTGCGATGTCTGTGTTCCCCGACATATTTACATGACACCGATAGCATGAGTAAGATATGAGTGGATGGTACCCACGTTCTACAGTGTAGTCACTGCACTCCAGGAGGATTTACTGGAAGCTCTTGTTTTGTGTGCTCTAGGACACAGGCCCATTCATCCTCTGAGTAGCATCCTTTTTGATTGACATCTTCGTCTGTGTGTCACCATGGGAATAAATATAGAAATTCATGCATGGAAAACCACATAAATCTGAGTTAACCCAGAGCTACCTAAAGCAGTCTAGAGGATTTGAAAGAATCATAACAAAGAAAATAAGTTACAAGAGAATACAGGCAATATTATATCATCTATGTGTATGTGTGTAAAGGAGTCAATGCAACATCACATATTGTTTAGGAATATAACAGGAGGAGATGGGCATAAAATATACATAAGAAGGTAACAAATGCATTTAGCATACTAGTTTCTCATGGGGAAGGAGAAGGAAGCGCTATGAGGAAGTGACATATTTTTAAGCCAGAAGGAGGATGTGGAGGGGCCTGACCTGCCACTCATATGTGGATCTGCAATGGTTCACAATAAAAATTGTAAAGCAAAGTTAGATCTTATTATCTTGAAGACTTAAGGAGATAGGATTCTATGTGGAGATTCAAGAAGGAAAGAACACTATTCCTAAAATGTGCCTAGATGGGGTAGAGAAGGAGCAGGCTTGTCAAGAAGTATGATCCCAGACACAGGGGTTCCAGGGTGGGAAGGCGCCCTTAGATCAAGAACTCTCAGCAGATAGTCTTTCAATTATGTCACAAAGCAGTAAATCCGTGTTGCAGGGAGACCTCTTGTTGGTTCCCAGATGTTCAGCAACTCAGACCCAAAATAATCACACAGAAACCATATTATTTAAATCACTGCTTGGCCCATTAGTTCTAGCTTCTTATTGGCTACATCTTAATTTAACCCATTTCTATTAACCTGTGTATCTCCACAAGGCAGGCACGTCTGATGAGTCAGTAGGGGATGGTGAAGCACAAGTAGTATGGCAGACCATTGTAAAGAGCCCAATTCATAGTTCTTAAGCCTCTCATCAATAAACCATGCAAGAGAATCTGGGCTGACCATATACTCCTATAACTCCAGCATTCAAGGGACGGGAGAATCTTAAGTGAGAAGCCATCCTGGGCTATAGAGTGAGACCCTGCAGAGAGAAGAGGGGGTGAGGGAGAGGAGAGGAGAAGAGGGAAGGAAAATACGCAAGAGGAAGTGAATCAAGAATTGGGTTGGAAGACAAACAGGGAGGATGTTCGGTGGACAACATGGTTTCTTTCACTTCAAGCTACATAAAAGCTCTTAATGGGATCCTCAGCGAGCTATGATAGGATCCTTTTATTTGTAGGAACCCTTACAATGAACACACATGTATACACACCACATACACAACACACACACACACATACACACACACCCCTCTATGGAATCCCAAGAGACAAGCTTGGCTGTCAGCCTGAGAAGACAATGCCAAAGGTTTGTGTGGCTGGGACGGGACCTCACTGCCTGAATCAGTCACAGAACTGAACATGCGCTATCCCGTAGTCATTCACATTTGCAAGGGACCATCTAGGCCTGGGCAGACTGCAGTGAGTTGCTGCTCTATGTATGTCTGTGGCTAAGGCTCAGGAGTCAAGCCTGGAGGCCCCCCGGACCTGAGTGAGGCTGGCTGGACCAAAGTAACCAGACATCTTTTTCCCCATGTCACAGACCCCACACATCCCCAGTTCTGCTTCAAAGGGAGACAAAGACACTGACTGTCTCCCCCCGGCAAAGGGCCCCTTTAGTGGGGAATAAAACAGGTTAGGAATCGTTCTTATCTAGGACAGGAATATTTTAATTATTGAACGGAGACTGTATTTGTGGTTTAAAGTGACCAGAGCTCTTTTTCATTACCTAAAATCCAGGAGAAAAATTATGGGACCTGCCCAAGACAGAGATTTCATCCTCAGGCAAGGGGGAAAATGCTCCACACTGTATAAATTTTAAACGGAGAAAGAGAACCAAATGAAAACTGTGCTTCGGGCGATGCTCATTCAAGGAACAGTTTTGTGTCCTTTAATGAAACTCATAGAAGGGGATCCAGCCAGGCTGCGTGCTCCATGAGGGGTCCAGGAGACACCCCCTCCCACGCAGGCAGTCAGGGATTGCCCCAAGGGCGGCTGAGCCTCCCACAACAGCCATCAAAGAAGGAACAGGTTCAGGGGGCAAACTCCAGGGGCAACCTCAAGGTCAGAGGAGAGCCGTGGTAAGGACATAGCAAGCAATGGCAACTGCAGACAAATGTCACGCAGCAGAGCAGGACGCACCAGCAGAAGCCACTTAAAGGCCACTCTTAGCCTGCCTAGGAAGCCATAATTTTCCATCTCCCCGGAGGGCCTCATCTCTATACCAAGTCAACGCCGTTATTATTTCCCATCTGCCCCAATTTTCTTGCCTTCTGCCCTGAAGCACTTGTGACTCAGAAAACAAGGACACAAAACTGCTGCCGTGTGTCCAGGGGCTGGAGAACCCTGGGCTGGGGCCCTCATTTCACCTTGTCCCAAGCCGAAAGGTCACAGACAAGCTCTCAGCACCCCTCTCTCCTCCCCGAGGCCCCTCAAGGCCCTGCTATGCTGCCCCCACATTCCTCGGTCTTCCTTATCCTTTCAGTTTGGTCATTAGCAGGACAGACAGCCCACAGGAAGAAGGCCACTCCTAAATGATGCCATGCAGAGGGGGCAGGGGGCTCTCAGAACCTGCCCCTTCTGACAAGTGTCTGCTAATTGCATTCTGGCTCCTTGCAAATTACAGCTATTCCCTCAGTTTTAAAAAAAATGACATTTCATGTTGATTGCCGGGTTCTTATTTTTCTCTGGTACTGGGGAAAAGGGCGGGGCTGGGGGGCTGTGTTTGAGACTGACATCATAGAGAGAGTGTAGGTGATGCTGCCAGGGCTCCAGGGCTTCGAGAACTTTTGCGTTTCTCATCTCAAAGCAATTAGATGAA
Source organism: Alexandromys fortis (assembly GCF_014885135.2). Classification (NCBI taxonomy): domain Eukaryota; kingdom Metazoa; phylum Chordata; class Mammalia; order Rodentia; family Cricetidae; genus Alexandromys; species Alexandromys fortis. Next base: position 13,726,128 of record NW_026067894.1, read on the forward strand.
GCCGATTTTCCCCGTTCACAAGGACCCTCCTTGTGGTTTCCAAATAGTCCTAACCATTATATCTTCCCTGGGGCCCTCTGATCTTGGTTCTTCTGGCTAGGGGAACCACTCTGGGAGCTTCGTTTAGCTGCCCAATGCACATAGCTCAAGACGGCCAGCCGTAGCTGTGATTGCATGAGGCCCCCATCTCATTTGAGGTCTTGAGGGGTTATAGCAGGATTCCCATCATGTGCAACACTCTGCCTCCAGGACACATGTGCTCAACTGTGGTCCAGGGAGCGTGTGGGAATGCGAGAGACTTAAACTCTTGCAGCCTTGTTGTCGTTGAGCTGTTTTGCTTTCCCTGTTTCCTCTCCCATGATGTCGCTTGCTCGGGGCTCCTGCACTGTGTTCTTGCGTCTTAAAACGTTCTCGGTTTGATTTTCCAGTATGATCAATAGTCATGGATTTTTCAATGTAAACAAAAGTTCGTTGGGGTCCTCAGGAATTTTGAGAGACCCAGGCATTTGTTCACAGCTGTTCAAACTACGCTCTTGCTTTCAAAGTGCTGCCCCCGCTGAGATGCCGCCCCCCTCTCTCACACAGCCCACTGACAGAGTCAGTTAGCCCTCCTCCAGGCAACCCTGAGCTGAGCCATAAGCGGTGTGCAGCTACCCTGCCTCCCATAGCCTCCTGCAAGCCGCTCTTTCCCTAGCTCAGTCCAAAGCTCTCTTAAATTTGGCAAAACAACCTGATGAGATTTATGACATTCTGGGGGAAGGAACATTCCATTGAGATCATCCCCGAATCCCGCTGGGGCTCAGTTTAGAGATATGCTGGTTCTGGCCCATTTTACAGGAAGCGAAGAAGAGCGTCTGAAGACAGATGAAGACGCAATTCCAATCCAGCAGCCTGTGCTCTTTGGTTAGAACACGGAGCCTCCCGGAGCTTCTTTTTAAAACACAGCTCCTTCTCATCTAGTTTCACCTCCTCCCCACCCACCCCTCTCTCTTCTTCTCTCCTCTTTCCCCAGCTGTCATTTGTTCTTCCCTTGTTTTCTTCCTCCAAGTGTTAAAGGAGCTACTATCTGCATGTCTGTCATTGTCACCCTGGATACTGCAGTGAATTTCCATAAACACACTTAACAGTGGCATCAGGACCTGTGACCCTTGGCCAGACGCGCATGGTGGCCCTGCCGTTGCTGCACAACTCTCAGGGAAGACTACAGCTTCCTGAACTTATGTCCCCAATTCTCAAGGAGAACACAAAATCCTCTCTCATCTTTTCTCAGACAGCAGTTGTGGAGCTCAGCCAGGTCCCTGCAAGCCCCCTAACTTTCCAACTGGCCCCATTTCTGTCTGGCCCTCAGGAGAGGTTTCCCACTAGGGCTGCAGACCTGTTCCCACTTCAATCCATTCCTCTGAATTTAGGATCTGAGAAAAAGAAGACCAATGTCCTTCAGGGTCTGCCTTATATGTGTTCACAGATGACCGCAAAGGCAGAGGCACAACCCAAGTTGGCACCACGCAACAGAGGAGGACACTTAGGCTGCGCCAGACCCCACAGCGCGCTGTGGGCATGGCTGCCAGGTGTGTTCCATCCCCTGCATCCCTTCAGGGCTGAGGAGTGGAGAGTGGTTGATACAGGAAAGCAGGGGCAAGGGTCTAGCCTGTACACAAACTGGGGTGCTGATCACAAACTTCCAAGTCCCACACGTCTAAGCCAACAGTGATCTCTCTTAAGAGCCTTGAGTGTATGTGGCAGGAGCGGGGATGACAGATGTGTTATTCTTTTATCTCCTTTTATCTCTTTTCTCTGTCTTTCTTTCTCCCCCTTTCTTAATAAATACTTATGGCTATTTCCTGTGTTTATGTGTCTGTTACCTGCCGCCACCGTGGGCCAAGGAAGCGTGCCCTCCTGTAGCCGCTTTCCCATGGCGGGCTCCGCCAGCCCACCCAGGGACCGTTTGTAGCCTCTCTCTCATCGTTTTTTAAGAATAACAAGATGGACCTAGGTTTACAAACTAGCCCAGCCACTTACCAATCCGTGTAACTTTGGACATGTCTTCCAGGCTCAGCTTTGCCATGGCCTGTGCAGAGAGTTTAGGAGGGTTGTTATGTAAGTTAGCAAATTCAAAGGCCCTAGAAAAGTGATGGACTAGAGAAGGCAACAAACATAAATAACAGTGGATATAAGTATTATAACAAACAGGAGCTGAAGTGGCCCGGGCCTAGGGACCGAAGCATGGTGGACCACCTGCGGGAAGGAGGGAGTTGTATCTCTGTACTCCTCTAGGTCCCCAGGGACTCGTTCCTCAGATGCAACAGACCACAGGTGTGAAGGGAACAGGTGTCCGGATGCCCCTCATCACTCACCCAAAATGCCATGGCTCCCAATACCCTTCGCAGGCAGGAATACAGATGCCGGGTGAGTATTTGGAGAGAGTGGTTGGAGGTGAGAGGTGGGTGGTGGGTGGCTGAGCCAGGCAGCGAGTGACTGAGTCTGTGTTTGGACATCTGTCATCACTGGTCATCCTAGGATTGAAGCACACACCAGGCCCAGGGACTTGAGGGCAGCCTTTGCCAAACAGGGAACATTCCAGTTAGATGTGAGAAGATCAGTGGGCGTTTTGTGAGATTCTGTAGGGAAGCAGTCACATAAATGTCATTTCTACCACACTTCTTGAAATAGCTCCACATAACTTTCTAGAAGACTGCTTCATGCATTTAAAAGTTGAGTTTGGCTCTCGCGTTGCTAGAGTCTGGCCTGCTGAGAAAAATGGCCGATGAGCACACGGCAAGAGGTGATGAACACATCCCATTAGTGAAGACATTCAACCTGTTGGCAGGCTTTATAAATTGCCCTCCATACTCTATGAGAAAGGAACCCCCGAGACGCTCATCTGGTTACAGATGACATATCTCTGCTAGTTCATTTAACCCTCAAAAACACCCTCTGAAGTGTGTGTAAGTATCCCCATGTTACACCTGAGGCAATGATGATCTTCAAAGTGTCTGCCTAAAGACTACAAAAAAGCCTGCTCTGGGCCTCTGGGAAGGTTGGTAAGGAATGGAACACCCTTCCTCGGCCAGGCTTCTTGTTACCTTCAAAGCAGAGATGCAGCAGCTGGGTCTCTATATACAAACTGACACAAGAAGATCCTGTGGCGGGGGCTTGGGGTGCATCTTAACATAATCAGGATCTCTCCTCCTTGGAGAACGAACCAAGTCCCTTAAAGTGGTCATGTGACTCTCAAATAGGTTGCCGTCCAAGTGCTTGTTCAAACAGCAGCGGTGCTGAGGTATTCAGTGGGTGGCTTTTAAGTTTCTGCTCAGTTGACTGAAAGCAAGGGAAATTACCAGAGAATGTGGCTAACCCTGGTGTGACTAGCTGAAAGGCCTTTGGGGCAGAGTTGGAGTTTCTTTGAGGAAAGCAAGTACCCATTTATGGGTAATTGCTTTACACAGATCAGAGCTCTGGCCCAACCTTCCAGACAGTCCGAGCTGAGGGCTTTGGCCAACCACACAGTCATGGCAGCCAGTTCCGGCCAGTAAAGCTCTGTTTTACTGGTTCTGTTCTCCCTGGCTAATGCTGATGGATGTACCCTTGTTCCAGGCATCATCTGTGACTCCAAAACCTTTTAGTGTTCCCACTGGGCCCTTGTTTCAAACCGTCTTCCTCTAATCATCCTTCAGTCCTGCTGGAGGGTCTGGTGCTCCTCATGCCCAGTCCCAGACTTTCTGACCATGACCATGGATGGAAGTCCGGGAACTATTAGGCAAGACAGAAACCCTACCGCTTGCAGGAACTCAAGAATCACGCTTCACATTGGTGATGAAAGGGTTGGCTGTTTTCCCCCTCCTTCCCCTGAATTCTAGAATGGGGACATGGTTTGCCTAGGGGGGACCTAATATCAGCTTTATTGGGCTTTCTAGTTGTGTCAACCTCACATAAAGTGTTCCAGTTTGGATGGAAAATGCTCTCAACCCGCCCTTCCATTAGAACGCTTGCTCTCCAGCTGGTGGGACTATTTTGGGAGATTGCAGACTCTTTGAGACCTGAGGCCTGGCTGGTGGGTGTGAGTCCAGGGTCTAGGCATAGGGCTATAAGCCAGTTCCGTTCTAATCCATTCTCTGTTTCCCGATCAATAGCCACCACATGTGAATAAGCCTCCACCCCAAGCTTCCACCTACATGCCTGCCCCACTCTGATGGACTGGAATTCCTGAGACTACGAGCTCAGATAAATCCACCGTAAGTTGCTTTCCTTGGGTGTTTCATAGCAGCAACAGAAACAACAATAAAACTAATACAAGTGACTTGGACTTGAGGCCAGCGTGGAGCGACCTACTCGGAGTCCCATGAATTGAAGGCAGTCGGGCCCACAGTAGCGAAACATAGCATTCAGTTGTCTGTTCCATTTTGTTCTAGAATGGAAAGTAGATTTCCTTGAGGGGAGGTACTATAGCGATGATGTGATGAACCTGGGTCTCTGAGGCAGGCAGGCAGTATCCGTATGGCGGATTATAGAATGGAAGAAAGGCTGGCACCGCTGGGCAGCACTGCTCCGTTGTGGAGTGTTCTGCCGCAAGTGTCAAGGTCATGGACAGGATGGTACAGTCCCCAGAGGCAGCAATCACAAGGGTGTGCGTAGAAGATGGAAGTTATGCAGGCTTGTTTTGATGTTTATCCTCCTGCGAACAGAGCAGACGGCCACCTTATCTGTGCAAGCAGGAGACACTTGGATTGGGGGTGTCCCTGGACAGGGGTACTGTGTGTGAAAACACCTCTGCCATAGGGCAGAACTTCCAAAATGGAACCTGCCTTAGGGTTTCTGATGCTGTCATGAAACACCATGACCAAAAGCAACTTGGGGAGGAAACGGTTTGTTTTGCTTACATATTCTAGGTTATAATCCATTGAGAGAGGCCAAGGCAGGAAGTGAAGGCAGGAACTGAGGAGGCAGAGGCCATGGTGGGGTGCTGCGCCTGCTTGCTCAGCCTGCTTTCTTATACTCCCAAGGACCACCGGCCCAAGGGTGGCATAGGTCACCCCTTTAGTCTGTTCCTTCCCACATCGATTATTAATCAAAAAGTGCCCTAATGGAAGCATTTTATCAACCACGGTTTCCCTCTTGTCAGGTAACTCTAGTTTGTGTCAAGGTGACAAAACAAAAACAAACAAACAAACAAACAAAAACCCAGGACAGCGCCCAAGACTTGATAAAGGTATTTGGGGCTGTTCCCTTTCCCACTCAGCCTCTTCCCTTTCTGCTGATTAGGGGATTATCTAGTGATGGGAATGGGAGAATCCAGGCGTGCAATTCTTCGGAGACACCCGTCATCAGATATCAACAATCTCTTGGTCTCCTGCAGCTCTACAGGGACCTGTGGAGTGAAGTTCTAATGGGGTACCTGGGGAAGACCTGATCCACTCAGGAGCTCCTGCGCTGGAGGCATCGATGATGTCATTCCTCTCCGCCACCCCCAGAACCCAACAGAAACCAAGATTCCACTCACCCTAAGACTTCCACACCACACCTCAGTCTCAACAGCAGGTCTTTAAAATCCTTCAGCTAAAAGCAGGCGCTGGGAATTGCAGAGTTATTAAAAGCATTGTCGAGGGAGAGAAAGACGATGAAGGCAGAGGCCAGCTGACTGCAGGCCTCTGCTAGGAAGCCGAGTGCCCAATATAGCTCTCCCCAGATCCTCCCGGGTATTTCCCTTTTAAGCCTGCCTAGCACTGTGCTCTCCAAAGCTGCCCACTGCTTGCACAGCACTGGAAGATACACTCCGAGGTCCAGAGTGAGCCTAGAGAGAAGAGGACAGACAGCCCAGCCTCTCTGCCATCCTGCAGCCTGGGCTCCAATTCTACTGATGCCCCCAGGGGCTGTGCACGAGTCCTTGCATTTGTAGGTCTCCCTGAGCCTGAAAGGTCTCACCCCTTCTCTGTCTCACTGCCCATGTCTGCTGCAAACTGCACCCCAAGTTTCTCCTTCTTGGGAAGTCTCCTGCATTCTGGGCTGGTCCTGAGTGTGTCCTCTAGAGTTTCCATTTTCCCCACATGTCAGGACACAGAGGGATTGGATTCTAGGCCTGTTGAATTGGAGACCACGTAACTAGTTCTGGAGTAGGAGAGTCGCGTGACACAGTCCTGGGCCAGATCACCTGTCTGCCCATAGGAGCCTTTCTAGAATCATCTTTCCCTCTAGCATGGAAACCGGCAAGAGTCCAGAAGGCAGTTGCTCTTTTAACCCTGTCCAGAGACATTTATCACAACAGTCCTGTAAATCCATACTGTTTGGTATGGGCTTTCTGACCAAAGTGCCTTCTCCCCGACTTTTTATCCCATTGTGCATGGTGTGTGTGTGTGTGTGTGTGTGTGTGTGTGTGTGTGTGTGTGTCTACGTGCTTGTCCAAACTTCAGTTTGATCACAGAGCTTTGGATCTGATTATTCAGCTCAGAGTAGCAGCCATCATCAATACACAACCCTGTGCTGGTGGCGGTGCGGGGTCTTCTCCTCTTCCCTGCTAAGAAATAAAGAAGTGGCCTGGATGGCTTTCCTTCCTCTGGTCCTCTTTTCCCTTGCTGCTCAGGCTACTAGAACTGATCTCACTTCTCCTGTTTCTAGTTCAATGGGGGGAAGGATTCCAACTTGTTCTGGCTCACATGTTCTCATTATATATAAGAATCCCAAGACTCTGACTCCTGGGCAGTTGCTTTGGGTGAGAGAGCTGCTTGAGCCAGAGGAACTCTGTGGCAGCATTAACAGGTACTGGGGCTCCTAGAATAATCCAGTGCTCCTGCCCATCCTCCCCAGAAAGGGAAAGAGGTATAGGAGGCTCTGGTTGCTTGCTCCTCAGTACGTTCTGTCCTAGTCTCAGAAATACACGCACACATGAAGGCTCTGCCCGATGGACCTTAGCCAGTGAGAAAATATCAAGGGCTGCCCGGTGTCTGGGTGGTATGGGAGATCTTTCTGCTATGTGTTGCTTTTATTGTTTAATGAATAAAGAACTGGCTTGGCCTATAGCATAGGAGGAGGAAGGCGGAGTTAGGGAGAAGCCATGGAGCCACCACCGGAGACAGGCGCTGGGAATTTTACCCGGTAAGCCACAGCCACGTGGCGATATACAGATTAATAGAAATTGGTTAAATTAATATAAGAGTTATCCAATAAGAAGCTAGAACTAATGGGCCAAGCAGTGATTTAACTAATACAGTTTCTGTGTGATTATTTTGGGGCTTAGCGGCCGGGAATGAAACAAGCGGACTTTCCCCATATCTTGCACCTGAGAAAGCAATGCTACATACGGGTGTTTGTGGGAGCTATGCACACACACCCCTACATGAGCCATGGACCTGGTCCTCTCTCCAGGTTTATGAGTCTTAGGCTTCAAGGTAGCTTCCTTCTTGTTCATCAAGTCTGGATTCTGACTCCTGGATCAACTGCTTCCCCCCTACTGAGACAAACCTCACTTTTAGATCCTTCACACGGGACGTCTCACACTGCTCATCCTGATGCTTTGTGCTGTGTTGAGGATCACTACACCTGGCACCACCCCCGCCAGTGGTGCACACTCACCCAGCCTCAGACAGGCAGCAGCCCTGGCCAGAAGGGGAAGGGCCCACCAGGCTTCTGGGACTGGTGATTTGGAGACATTTCTAGAGACAATCCCCTTCACAGGCTGTTTCCCCAGGCTGAAAGAATCCATCAATCTGTCCTTGCTAAGAATCTCTCGCGTCTCCTCGCTGCACCCCACTCTTCTCCAGGAGAAAGTCACAAAAGAGACATCAAATTGGTCCCCTAGCTTACATGCTAAAGTCTTGAGAAAAATTACAGAATTCTATGTACGTACATTCACATTCATACATACATGCATACACACATACATAAATACATTGTGTGTGTATGTGAACATTTATTGTCCTATTTGTGTTTTGATGTGTACAAGAAAATACCCTCTCATTTAAAAGAGGGGATTTTGGAACAATGTATCATCTGAATATATTTGGTGGATATTAATATTTTACTACACATACACACACACACGCACGCACGCACTCCTTTATTGGGAATTCTTTGATAAAGAAAAAGAAAAGCCACTCAAATGAAATAAGGAAGGGAAGGTGTGGACGAGGATGCTCCATAGCAATGAAGCTCTGGGAATAGAGGAAGCTGCTTGTCTCAATCCTTTCCCCTCTGTCATTTCCGTACCCTTCATATGCAGCTTGTTTGGCCATTAAAAAGCATGGGAGATGTCACGTGATCGCATGTTCTCCACAGTGATGAAAAGGGGATGCTCAGAGTATGATTTCACAAATCTCACTATGTCTACAAAGAGCTTTCTTCTTGGGCTCACAAAGCTTGGAGACGGGAAGAACAATGAGAGACAAGCTCACAGGGAACGTGCTCGGTACATGAGAAACACGGATTTCGTACATGGCGAGTGAACTGTAAAACCATTAACATCTAGTTGCCGCATAAGGATAGCGGGCACAGCTCTGTGCAACGTGAGGACTAATTTGTGCTTGAGGTGAAGAGAGTCCTTATCGACGGCTCTTAGGAGAAACTGTGCCCAATAGAGACCCTGATGTGGCAATAGGGTGTGTCCAAAATAGCACTCTGCCAGGTCCCTGGACACTAACAGGGGTTGGTGGGTGTGCTTTGGGGAGGAGTCATAAGACTACGGGATAGGCCAAACTGTCAGTCTTCCGAGAAGCAACTGATAGCGTACAGCCAGCACAGCCTGAGCTCTCAGAGCATCTGTCAAGCTCAGATGTACCTGTAACTCACATATGGGCTCTGATAAGGTGTGATATAGTATTCCCCGAGGAAGGAAAGTTCACTGCCAAGGTCCCAAGGGATGGGAGAGCACGCTGCAGGTTCTCTTTACAGCCAAACATCTGTCGCTGCAAACGGCACAGTTTGGAATCGTTTCAAAGCCACATAGCTGTAAAGCTCAGGAAAGCAAGCGTTTGACTGGGCCTGTTGGCTTGCACCTTACCATGCTCCTGAGACAGCATGCCTGGGCTAGCCTACTAATTCCAGGAGGGAAATGAGAGATGTGAAACTGAGCCACCACCAACACAGCCCAGCGGAGATCAGCCAATCCCCAGCCAGCCACAGATGCACTAGCATGCCTGGCTGAGACGTGCAGGACCAACCAGTGAAGGTAGCCTGTATCAACCAATCCCAGCTGATCCAAAGATGCATGGACTAAATAACGCTTCTGGTGTGAGGCAGAGTTTACAGCTGTTTGCCGCAGCATTTCTGTAATCATAGTGAACAGACGCTGTTGTCAGAACAGTGACACCCCCCCCATTTCTACTCAGGTTCCATGTTGACCCCAGTCTCTGTGGTCTGTTCACACGCTTCTTAGACGCGCTTTCTCAAACCCAGGCTTTGCTTCCTCTGTCACTTGCAGGAAAGCCCCTGGAGGAATCATTGGCTATGATCCTGACTGGGTTTCTGGAATCTTCTGTCACCCCCAGAGCAGTTCCTTTGTCAGGCTCTGGAACACTGGTGAGCTTTTTTCTTCCACACTTCTACTCTGACAGGGAGCATGGTGGTCAGTCCAGAAGATCTTCAACTTTAGAGACCTAAAGTCATGTGTTTTTAATCTTCCCAGATGTGAAGGGGAGAACCGTTAAGTCCATTCCAAAACCAAGCTCTCCGCAAAATTCTCTGCAGCTCATGCAAATGACCATCTGTCCTCAGGAGAAGAGCATGCTGGGATTTCTACCCAGGTAGGACGATGAGTAGGGCGTGGGGAGTAATGAGTAAGTAGCCAAGACAGAAGGGATTAGACAACTGAGGTCCTGAAGGACAGAGCCTGGAAACCGGGAAGGTGCCCAGCTGCATCTGCAACCAACTTAGCAGTGGCTGTGAGAAATGCTATTACGTAATGTACCTCAGACACAAGCGTCACTCCTGAGCACTCCCCAGCACAGATGGGTAGCTCTAGGTAAACTGGGACCCAAGAGAACTAAGGAGATTCACAGAGGCTGTGGAGCAGGGCAGGTATATGGGCAGCTTTTGATGCCAACAGCCAAGGAGATTGCTCATACCCGAAGGCAGGTGAGCATCCTAGCCCTATGGTCTTGTATCCATGCCCTCTGGGTATCAACAAATCACCACAGATTTACACAGCTAGAAGAGAGGCTGGGGCCAAGTAACAGAGAGAAAAATAGAAAGAGGGTCTCTGCTGGTGGCAAGTAAACTGGCAGAGATGTTCTGCAAAGAGTTATGGAAATACATAATAAAATTGCCTTTATGTGAAGTCCATGGCCCAACAGTCATCCCCCAAGCCCAAAGACATTGCTGGATAGATTCCTAACGAACTCATCCAGATTTGGTCAGACAGGGGTTTCTCCAATTGACCAAAGCCTGGAGGAAGGGATAGGGGAAAAAAAAACCCGAAGAGAGTAGATGTGTTTTAAGTTAAGAAGTAGCTAAGCAAAGAACAAGAAGAGGTGTTCCATGTGGTGCAGAGGGAGGAAAAAGCAAGTAATAAGCAGAATAAGATCTATAGCATGATGCCATTAGTGTAAATTAAAACCACAGACACCCACGAAACAGCATTAGCTTTTAACAAGGATCCATGAGTATGCTGGACCATATATCATATACTGGAGTGCGTACCTAGGGGAGCAGGAGCGAGGACTGAGGGTAAAGCAGGAAAACAAAAAGCTCATAACACAGAAGAAAGCACTGCAGACTTCTTATGGTAATGAGCCAAGATGGGAGGGGCGTGGCTAGCATAATCTCTGCATCTGCAACCCTTCATTTATTTTTTTGAAATATCAAATAAACCCGGCTGTGGTGTTGATTTGGAGGTGGGATCATCCCATCTCTGGCTGATGGGGTCAGGAGACATATTGCAACAGATGTCCCTTCTGGAGGGGCTGGAGAGATTGCTCAGTGGTTAGGGATACTCATTGTTCTTCTAGAGGAATCAAGTTTGGTAGTTCCAACGCCCAAGTCCAGTGGCTCATAGTTGCCTGTAACTCCTTCAGTTCCAAGGGGTACAATGTCCTTTCCTGAATTCCCCAGGCACGCAAACATGTGGCAAGCACACGTGTACACACACACACTGATAAAATGAAGCCCTGTTGGAAGCACCCCACGAGCAGCAGTCAGACAGGTAGAGGAGGCCTTGTAAATCAAAAATCCAAGTTTCTGTTTTGACTCTGCCACTCCCTCATCGTAGGACCTTTCGGTAAGTTGTGTGACTACAGCTGACTCTAATCCACCTCTCATCTCTCAAGCAGAGATGGTAAAGCCCAGGGGATAGCGGAGATGAGGCACACAAAACTCTCGGCGTGGTGTTGACTTTACAAATAGTGATTCTTGTTATCCTGAGGTTTTCTTTTTTCCACCCAGGAGTCTAAAAGTTCTGTAGTTCCCAGCCTTCACAATGCAACTTCACTTCCATCTTCCTTGTTCAGCTGCTCTCTACTGGGAGAAGCTCTAGACTGACAGCTGCTGGAGCCTTCTGGGGCTCAGGGACTGGTACTGGGACCAGCCTAGAAGACCTGAGGGGACCCTCCCAGAAGCAGGAAAGTCCAAGCCCACATACAGTAGGCTTTCAGGAGGCAGGGAAGGAGAAAGCATGGGCCAAGAGCAGTGTTTCTCAACCTGTGGATCACGACCCCTCTAGGGTCCAAACAACCCTTTCACAGGGGTTGCCTAAAACCATTGGAAAACAGACATCTACATTATAATTCATAACAATAGCAAAATTGCGGTTATGAAGTAGCAATGAGAATAATTTTATGGTTGGGGTCGCCACAACATGAGGAACTGTACTAAAGGGCCGCAGCATCGGGGAGGTTGAGAATCACCGGTCTAGAGCCTTGGGTGGGGGTGGAAAGAAAGGGGAAAGGAGGATGGAGAAGCATCCTGACCTACAATGGCCACAGAAAGATCAGGGGTTGTGGAGTTCTCCTTGCCAATGCTTGCCACCTCCCTCACGAGTCCCTTCCTGCCCACGGGACATTCCTACACTTGTCTGCTTCTCGAAGACAGTTCTCTGGACCAGACGATTCTCCTTCCAAGATTCTTCCAAATGATGTCATTATCTGTGACTTTTCCACGGTGATGGAGACCTAGGTAGCAGCAGGAAGGACCCTTGTCTTTGGGACATTGGGCAACACACAGTGTGAATGGCATATGTCTTTCACAAACCTGAAATATCCATGTACACGTACATTCCCTAGATAACACACACACGCACACCAATCCTAATCTCTTTCCTGTCAGTCCACTCCAGTTGATCATTCGCTCAAGAAATAAGCACATACATCCTAGCTGTAGGCTAACGGCTCCAACACTGAGCAAGTCAAAACCCCACTTTCTTCTGTCCCCTCTTTCATTTCTCATTCACCCCATCTTCTTCAGTCATACAGTCAGGCTCTACTTCATGAATATTTTCCCAATCCTTCTACTTCTTTCCACATCCTAGATCTAAATCAATGTCTTTTTTACTTGGGATGAAGACCAGTGTCCCTGTCTCCCGAACTCCCGCTCCCATCAACTCTCCACGTAGCTACAAGAGTGATGCTTCTGTCATACAAACATGTCCTATCACTCTCATTTAGGTTTCTAGTGGCTTCCCACTGCTTTGAGGACAAGATCTAGAGCCATTAACACATAACTGAGGGCCCTGCTCTACTCAGAATGGGTTCCAGTGTGAATCACCCTTCCTTCCAAGATTAACCTCACTCTCCCCACCCACCCACCCAAGCCAGAGGCCTTTCACCATCTCAGTGCTCCCAGCCCTCCCCTCCCCTGGGCTTCACTCTGAGAGCCTGGCTAACTCCCACTGGCTTCCAAAGGTTAATTTCACTTCCCCCAGAAAGTTGATGATCTGAGTCTGTCAAAGGCCCTGTTGTGAGTTGAATTATGTTTCCCTAAACGATGTGTTCAGGGATCCCTGGAACAATGGCTCAGCGGGAAAGGCCACTTGTCACTGAGTCTGATGACCTGAGTTCAGTCCCTGGAGTCCACAAGCTAGAACAAGAGAACTACTCCTCTGAACACGCACGCACACACACACACACACACTCACACATGCACACACACACATACATACACACACACTCACACATGCACACACACATACACATTCACACACACACATACACTCACACATACACATGCATGCACACATACACATTCACACACACATACACACACATGCATGCACACACACATACACATTCACACACACATACACACATATGCATGCACACACATACATACACACACATGCATGCACACACATACACATTCACACACACATACACACACATACATACACACACTCACACATGCACACACACACACATACACACACTCACACATGCACACACACATGCACATTCACACACACATACACACACACACATGCATGCACGCATACACAGTGAAAGAGAGGGGAATAATAATAATGATAACAACTTCTTGTAGTAGATGAGAACTAACACAGAGACCCACAACTGAACAATCAGAGTAAGAGATTTTGGGGGCATTCAGTTCTAAATGGGGTGTCTCCATCAAACTCCTCTACTTAAGGTTATGGGATCTATGTGGAAGGCATAGGGGAGCAGAAAAACCGTGAGATCCAGAGGTAGAGGATGACTTCAAGGAAACACTGTCTTCCAGACATAACAGGGCTGATGTATGCGCAGACTCACAGAGACTGTGGCAGCACAGACTCGGGCCAGCTAGGGTCCCAGTGCCAAGCTGGGAAGGTGAACATGGAGTCCCACCTCTACCCAAGAAGCTATTTGCAGTTGATACCCAATGGCAAAGGGGAAATCAATTTTCTTTCTGTCATGGAGTGTCATGGTGTATAGAAACCACACTCCAGGGCAGGCTCATGCTCAGGAGAAGGTGACCAACACAAAACAAACTCCGCAAGGTTTTCTGTTTGTTTGGGTTTTTTTGGGGGGGGGGTTGTTTTGATTTTTGTGTGTTTGTTGGATTTTTGAGAAAGGGAAGGAGAGAGAAAGGGAGGAAGAGAGGGAAGGAGGGAGAGAGAAAGAGAGAGAGAATAAAGTTGGGTGGGTAGGGAGGTGGGGAATGTCTGGGAGGAGATGGGAAAAGAAAAGAAACATGATCAAAATTTATTGCACTTAAAATAATGATAATATAATTGTCAATAAAACATAAGGTATATTGAATCCTTAAACCCCAAGCACTTGATGGCAGGTCCTTAATTAGATATAGAGTCTTTGTAGATGTTGTCTAGTTGAGACTATAGGGGATCAGGATGGGCTCTGGTGTCTTAATAACAGGAAGTTAGATACAGACCTACAGAGAGTGAAACAGAGAGTGTGTAGGTTGTCATCAGGGGTGCAGCTGCAGACCAAGGATGGCAAGGCCCAACAGCAAGTCCTGGAAGCCAGGCAGAAGCAAGGGGAGGTGTTCCTTTAATACTTGGGAAGACCATGCCCAGCCCGTGCCCTCACTGGGATTCCTGGACTCCAAGGCTCTCAGTGCCTACACTTATACTATTTCATAGCACACTGCCGTGGTAATTGTTACGGAGTCCCAGGGAAAGCCACGCAGGGCCCAGCCACGAGTCCCCATGTGCCCTCTCCTTTCCCTATCAGCCCACAGGCCTTTTCTATTTCCATCACTGGTTTCTTTGCTCCAAACTCATCAGCGAGCTGCCTCCAGGCAAGAAAGCTATTTGACTTGTTCATTGTTGCAGCCCCGACTCATAGTTAGAACCTGTGTGTTTGTTCGTTGAGTGACTGAGTAATGGCTGAACTGGCAGGAGGGAGATAAGGCTGGGGGTGATATAAATACAGGCAGCGTGGGAGGCAGCAGACAGGTTGGGAAGCCCTCAGAGATCTTCAGGGAATCCTGGCTTCCTGTGGGGTCTGCTGGAGTCTAGAGGGGGTTTCTATGCTTCCTGCAGGGAAGACAGGACCCCTCTCTCCCTGGGGATCTCAAGGCAGATACATAACTGGTCACCTGTGGGCCTCTGGATACAGGAGGAAAAGCCTCGGCCACAGGACCTGCCTTTCTTCTTCTATTCCCTTGAGAGGCAACAGCTTAAGCAGGGGAGACAAGCGGACACAAGGCTGCTTCTCAGTCTTTTGCTGAAACTGGAACACAGTCTAGAAGGGAGGAGTCATCTCAGAACTGATGCGACAGCTCAGGGCAAGGTCTCACACCATGGGGCCATGAGTCCTGGTGTGGGGCTGACCTGGGTGAGCTCTCTGGCCCTCACCCACCTACGCAACACCTGGTCTCAACAGGCCTGCACTAGACAGAGAGGAGGCTTTGCTGGAGGCTGAATCTACACTTGACCTTCTTTGTCCTTTGATGTGTCCATACCCGGTTGTTGTCAAACAAAACCATTCTGAAGATACACTTTGTGCAACACCAGGCCCTCCTACCCTCGACTGTGTGTCCTCATCTCCCAACGCTCCCTTGTCCATGCCAGGAAACAGAGAATCACAAGGAGGTTTCTGAAATCTTGGTGTATTTTTTTTTTTCAGTGTAGCTCAGGTTGGCTTCAAACTCATTACATAACTGAGGTTGGCCTTGAACTCCTGAACCACCTGCCTTTACCTCCCAAGCGCTAGAACTGCAGGAATACACCACCACACCCGGCAGCTCCTGAGGTTTGTACACATTCCTGACAGGCACACAGGACAGTTGCTGACTTAGGACGGGTGGGGTGGGGTGGGGTGGGGTCGGGTATGTGGACTAGGACAGGGGAACCCTCTACTTCAAAACTGTGTCTTATAGGAAAGTGGAGCCGCTTGCTATCTGGATCACATCTCCAGGGCATGGAAAAGTTCAGCCCTGGTTTTCAAGGACGGTGACAAAAAGGAGGACTGAAGAAACGCACAAGTTGTGGCCTCCAGAGCTCAGGACATTCAGGGTCACTAGAGTAGGAGGCTGCTGTGGACTGAATTATATGTGGCTCCCCACAAATACATATTTGAAGCCTCCATCGGGACCACATTTGGAGAAGAGCCGTTAGGGTAATCGAAGTCATAAGGGTAGAGCTCTGATCGCATAGGGCAGGGGTCCTTACACAACATGGAGTTCCTGCTGCCTCTGCCCATGTGTGTTTCCTGCTTTATTTCACTGGGGTCTTGAGTCCATTTCCTTCAGGAAGCGAACTAAATCCTGCATAATTCTTGCCCAGGACCCAAGAATAACCATTCTAGGGAAGAGATTATCCGTCATCCCTGGTATCTGGTAAGGGTTTACGATGGGTCAAGTATGATCCACGAAAGGTTCCCCGTATGTCTGAGAGAAATGAATGCATGATTCACTGATTTGTATGGAAAAAATGCCAGCTGTGGCCACTTGGCCTTGACTGACTCCCCGGGTAATTGGTATTGAAGGAAATGCTTGGAGTGAGGAAGAAGTTGGTTTTGCATTTAGCACACTGTGTGATCACAAACTCTCATCTGCTCCGTCAGGCTTACTCGCTGGTTAGACACCAACCTCCTGGGCAAGTTCTCACAGCGGCTTCCAGGCAGCAGAGAGGATGCCACCCCTTCCCAAAGAAGAGCTGAGGATACAGCAGAGAGCTGGGGGCTTCCAGAGACCTTGCACTCCCTTCATCCCCTCTTCTCTTTCCCTCCCAAGTCAGAGCCCAAGCTCCACTTGAAATAGTAAGGGGCATTCAGATACCCAGATATGACTCTCACCTAGGGCCTGATGCCACTTAGCTGTAATCATGAGCTGCAGGAAGTAGCTTACAAGTTCCATAGAACTTCCTCTTCCCACAACATCCTGTGTCATTAGCATATTTGTCCCCAGTGGCTACATGGGCCCTGATCTAACTACACCTTGTCTCGATGACCTGTGCAACCTGTCTGGCCTAGTGTAGAACAGTTGACAGAACATAGGCTTGTTCTGCAAAAGGAGCCACAGCTGAGCTAGGCTGCTTATTGACTGTGCTCCTTCTTCATGGAGCCTGAACCTCTTCAGACTACCTTCTCAGTCTTTTATATATATATATATATTTTTTTTTAATTTTTTAAAATATTTATTTATTTATTATGTATACAATATTTAGTCTGTGTGTAAGCATGAAGGCCAGAAGAGGGCACCAGACCTCTTTACAGATGGTTGTGAGCCACCATGTGGTTGCTGGGAATTGAACTCAGGACCTTTGGAAGAGCAGGCAATGCTCTTAACCACTGAGTCATCTCTCCAGCCCCCTTCTCAGTCTTTAAGTGGGAATGATGGCACGCACCCTCAGGGTTCCTCTGAACAACAGAGGAAGAAAGTGATATCCAGGATTCTGTATCTGGTCTGGCCTGCGTGCTTATGCCATCACTATGTAGGAATGACTTCCTACTGGTCAGAACATTTGTGGTACTAGGGGACAGAATCGGGTGTGGGATTCCCCTCTGTATGCTGTGAATATGTTTTATTATCATTGGTTAATAAAGAAGCTACTTTGGCCTATGGCAGGGCAGAATAAAGTCAAGTGGGAAATCCAAACACACACACAGAGAGAGAGAGAGAGAGAGAGAGAGAGAGAGAGAGAGAGAGAGAGACAGAGAGAGACGGAGAGGGGAAGGGAGATAGGCAGAGTCAAGAAATGCCATGTACTTTCTGAAGGAGAAGGATGATGCCAGAACCTTTTTGGTAGGCTACAGTCTCATGGGGATACATAGATTAATAGAAATGGGTTAATTTAAGATGTAAGAGTTAGTTAATAAGAAGACTGAGCTAATAGGCCAAACAGTGTTGTAATTAATATAGTTTCTGTGTGAGTCTGGGTGGCTGGAAACGAAAGAGCAGTCTCTGTTTACAAGAATCTAACCTAACGTGACTTTAATCAGGTAGAGAATTTGCTAGTTGATTGTCCTGTGAGACTTTGCTGGGAAGATACAAACAAATATTTATTCCCTCCAGATACAGAAGACAAACCACAGTAGCAATTTCAGCAATATCAGTATAATTTGGTGAGCCTGTTGATCCTGGGGTGTTCTACTTGGAGTATGGTCAACAGACTCAGGAGGGCTTGGTTATTGATACAAAGGTACTAAGCAATCTACAGTCACCAGAGCTGCCAACCCCAGAGGTCAACGCCTAGTTCTTATCCAGGAGTCCTAGGAATGAAACTTACAGAGAACAGACATGGACAAAGGTGAAGAGAGCCTATTGAATTGCATGAGACGGAGAGAATCAGGCCACCTGAAAGCAACGAAGAGATGTTGTAGTTCATATCAATGATCACTACAGCAGCCTGACCAGGATGGTCCCACGAGTGAGTTGTCATTGTCTCAGATTTTTTTTTCCTTTTGGAATTAAAAACCAAAAGAGTTTTGCAAAGGGGAGGGCAGTAGCAGAAGCAGAAACTGCGAGTCACAAATCAGCACACTGACAGCTGCCTGCCTCTGTGTTTTTGAGGAACCAAAATGTCTTCAGCTGTGGCTGTCAAGGGCTTGTTACCAAGCAGCAAGCTGTCAGTTCAATAGCAGAAATCCACAGGGGCCGCATTCTGACTGCTTGATGAAGTCTAACTAACTCCTGGCCTCCCAATGAGTTTATAAGGTTGCTTATAGGAGTATGAATAAGGGGTTTACTTACAGACGCATAGACCTCTCAGAGGCAGTCATATTGAGAAGCTCATCATAGCATGGGTGACAGCTCATGAAAATCTAAAGACAGCTGCACAGACCAGACAGTCTCCTCACCCAGGAGTTGTTTCTGCTTCCACAACCATGAGGAGAGTGCTTATGAAACTGCTCAGTTTCAGGAACTTCCTGAGACTTGAACTGTTTACTTCCTGAGTCTTTTTTTTTTTTAAACAGGTTTTTTCTATGTAGCTTTGGAGCCTGTCCTGGAACTCACTTTATAGAGCAGGCTGGCCTTGAACTCACAGAAATCCACCTGCCTTTGCAGGTGAATGAATCTCTATTCTTTACAAGTTACCCAGACTCAGGCATTCTGTCATAGCAATATAAGACAGGCCAAGAACACAAGCCCTTAAAAGGGTCCTAAATTCTCTGATGTCTTCCATTGGAAAGTGATCTGCATTTTCTCCTCCCCTTGAACCTGGCTGGTCTGTGGCTTACATGAGTGAGCACTTTGGATAGCTTGACTCAGCAAAGCCTCAGGTGATGCAGTCCAGCAGAAGCCAAGAGTAGAAGACCCACCCAATAAACTGAGTCCAGGAAAGCCAAAGAATTATGAAAGATCATTTTAAAAAGATTTAAGCCACTAAGTTCATTCAATTACATGTTGATTATTGAAGCAAGAAGGGATGTGATTATCTCAAGAAAACCACAAACAATGAAAAAGAGAAAGTAGCCTTTTGACCAGGGAGGAAGATATTCTAAAGAGACACTTGTACCCTTCCCGTTGGCTGTCAGCCCATTGAAACAATGGACCTCGAGAAACTGGAATTTCCTCAGGACTCTGATGCTTGACAAAAAAAAAAAAAGAGGGGGGTGGGGGGTGCTGAAGCCTGGTTCAAAGAGAGGTTTCACACAGTTCTGTCACTCGCCAGACCACCTTGCACCTTGCATCTGTTACAAGCAGGTGCAGGAGAGGCTAGAGTCAGGCAATACTGGGTCAGGCGTGGGTGGGACCACACCCTAGCAAGGCTTGCTTAGTTCTGCATACCTGCTGCCCTGCATATAAACCTAAACTTCAAGGGCTGGAGAGATGGCTCAGCGGTTAGGAGCACATGTGTTTTGCTCTTGCAGAAGACCTGGATTCAATTCCCAGCACCCACATGCTGGCTTTAGTCTGTGACTCCATTTCTGGAGGATCCAATGCCCTCTTCTGGCCTTTGTGGACTCTGCATACACATGGAGCCCAGACATACATGGAGGCAAAACCCTCAAACACGGGGAATAAAATAAACTTTTCAACTTCATGTTGGAACCCCGAAGATGGACCAAGAGGTCATTAGCCTCTTCTTTTTGATGTGGCCACATTGCCTAAATTTCCTTTTTCTGACATTTCACTATTCCTCTGTCTCCTCATCTGGCCCTCTGAAAACAGGTGGCTGAGCCTAGCTTGTTAGATCTACCGAGACCGGGCTCTGACCCTAACAACTCCAGGAACAGAAATGCTGCAGAGACAGAAACAGTGGAGGTCTACATTAGAAGATGCCTGTAACACCCAAGGGGAACTAAGGCTCATTCTTTCTTTCTCTGTCACTCACTAGAATATAAATAAGAAGGCTGTCTGTCAGGTACACGGTTCATCAAATGCTCACAAAAAGGTAGCGTATGACGTCAAGCACCCAAAGCAATAAGCATATGTAGCCCAGTCTCAACTCTGCCATAGTGGCCCAGGGTGCCATTGCAGGGATGTGGATGAGGGCTCCAGGAAGCTCAGGGGAGCACTGAGCATCCCTCGCAGTGAGCACTCCCTACCTGAGACTCCGGAGAACATCAAAACCAAGCACTCAAGGCTGAGAACAAAGAAAACCTGAATTCTGACACATGAATAAAGCATGGGTGGAGGGAGTGCCGCCAATCTACAGGACAAGTGTGCTTCTAAGACCAGCATCCAAATGTGAGGTGGAAATCAAAACCAGAATGATGAAAAAGGGACATTCCGACATCTCCAAAGGTCCCACACAAACTCCCCGACCGCTTGGAGATGTCCTGTGGCTGTCTGTGTGGCTTCCTCCCTGCGTTTATCATCTGCTGGCCGCACCAGAGGGAGGCATGGGGGTTGCAGGCAAACATGCAAGCTAAGCACCCGGCTCCAAGGATATGACCCGATTTCAAATCAATTTCTTAGCAAATCTCCTGGGTTAGAGGGACGAAGTGCTGGCATTGAGCGAGTGAGTGTCATACTGAGTTGAGTTGGATCGCACTGGTAAAGGGATTTGTGTTGCGGCACCAGAAAAAACGGACATCTCCAGAATTAGCAAGCCAGAAGGTGACTGGAGAGAAGGCAACCAACGCAGTCTGTCGAGTTGCAAGCAGAAAGGAGCTGGGATGAATCCTCTCTGTCGTGAGGATATGACAGGAAGTAAGCAGGGCAGATGCTGTCACCACTGAACCTAACCGAAGTCTTGGAGGGTCCTTGGAGGCACACTTGTACAATCAAGAGGCAGGGTAGGCACGCTGTGTGTCCCCTCCCACCCGCCACCTTCTTAGTTCTCTTTGGTCTCGGAGAACTGCCTGCCTCCAAGCCATGCTCACATAGACTGAGCCCATCCCTCCCCATTCTAGTCTGGGGGGAACCCCACAAACTGCTGACTCCATACCCTGACTCTCTCTTCCCAGGGTTCTGTGTGCTTAAGAGATATTTTGGAGTGCAGAGCCCTGACTCCTCCCGGAGATGTAATGATATCTCTGTATGAAGGTTGACCTAGGCAGGAAGGACTCCCATGAGCCTGTGTCCCTATCCTCCATCCAAAAAAGTAGCTCTACCCTAAACATGCTAGGGGGCGTGCCAAAATTACTACCAAGACCCAACGTGGAGGCTGGATATCCCAGTCCGGCTCACAACACCTGTGCCCAGGAAGGAATAACATGGGTCACCATGTGGGCAAATAACAAAAGAGACCTAGGAAGATACCGGTGGTGGGACAGACCCCAGGGGACCTGCCTGGTCAGAATGGACATGAATCTCTCAGGAACAGGTCACTGGAGCTCACCAACAGTAAGTGTGAGAAGGGGCAGGGACTGGCAAGATGCTCAGGTCCTGCAGGTGATTCATAGGTGCTCAACAAAGCGTTCCTGATCCTAGCGTCATCCTTTTCCCAGGTGTTTGCTGACACTGCCGTGTCCTGACGTAGCGAGTCTCCATCCCTTGTGAGTGGATCAATGGATGTTTTTATCCCGTAATCCATTCATGTGTTCTTCCCCGTGCTGTTTGTTGTGCAGCACAAAGATGGGAATCTATTTCCTAACCTGTTCAATTTTAACTCAATTCTGAAATCACCCCGGAGGAGCCAGTGCAACGGGAGCTGATGTGAATTCCTGAGTTCCTTGGCAAGGTCCCATTCAGGGACAGTGTAAAGGAACTTTAACACAGTAGGTTCTAAAATGGAGAAGGGAATGATTTTTTACAAAGAAGGCATGGCTCATATTATCCCTAGCTCACTGGTTCCATTGTGGGGCTTGGGCATGAATAATGTGGGTAAATGCCTAAGTCTCAGTCTAGATGAGGAGGGGCCCTCCTGCTGGGTCCCCCTAGGGACCAGCTTCTTATCTTGTCAGGGCCATCGTCAATAGACAAAGATTAGCCTGCCAGCAACTGAACTTGCCTGCACCCACGAGCTGTGTGGGTGGGTGGAAGAGCCCGTCAGAACACACTGCCTGGCACCAGCATGTGTGAGACACTGGGTTCACACACTGACAGCTGGAGACAGTTCCACCAGGAGGCTGCCGCGGGCCTCTCATCAGGAGCTTCAGGGCCTCCACTCCAACCTGCTTGGCCCCTGTGTCCATTCTGACATGTGTCCAGACAGCAGATAGACATTTGCCCTCCCTATGCCAGGAGCATACAGGAGCTGGACTGCACAGAATGCCCCCTCTTTCTTGCAACTTATACCTCCTTAACTAAGCGATTGGCCTCTGTTCTTGACACCGCCTCCCACATGCTTGCTTCATGCCCATAAAGCACGCATGGACACGTGGGCTTTGCCTTTGTCCCATCTCCAGGGGCTGTAGTACTGATGCTAACTCTCTGGCTCCACAACTGTACAAAGAAGCCTTCCCTTCCAGGCTGTTGGGGGGCCCAATGGTTCTGCCTGTTTTCTCCCTGGAAACCAGGCAGCTTTTCTTCAAAGAAATGATGCCTGAGGTGGCTTCTGGATGTTCCTGCAAGCACCACCTGTTCCTGGCATCAAAACAATGAAATCCACCATCTTGGCTCGGGGCCTTACTGGCACTATCCCTGCCATCCATACTGATATCTGGGAGTGTTTCCTGGAGGGCTGCTCCCATCTAGGCTGCTGTGTAGTGGTTGAAGGTTCTGAGCCCTTGCCCGCTAAGATACCAGATGTCATAGTGTTTTAGAGTTAGCATAGATTAGGAGGTGCTGAACTCCACCCCCAAACTGTCTGAAGCATGCTCTGGGCTTCCCGGGCTTCTGTTGGAAGTCTGAGAGGAGAAATGGGAGGAGCTTCCTAGCACCAAAGTGTCACTGTGGTTGGCAGTGAGACCCGATCCACAGGTGTGTGTGTGTGTGTGTGTGTGTGTGTGTGTGTGTGTGCAGAGCCATCCATATATAGCGCTTTCAGCTTTCCCCGTGTGTAAACACTCCTGATTCCAATCACAGATCACATCCACATGAGATAAAGCGGGCTTTCTAAATTGGGTTCCCCGCGCCATCCTGATGTGTGCCCTGGCATATAAAATCAATTGCTTAAAGGCAAATCAATGAGCCAAATGAAGTCTGCAGTCGAATTAGGCGCACGGCCCATACCTCTATTTTCCAGATTTCAATTCAACTAACATTTATTGAGCAACTATATAGGCCAGGCAATGAGGAACAGTCAAAAAAGCTCCACACGGCTATTATGGTCATAGTAAAGAAGAGGAGGAGAAGGAAGGGATGGCTTCAAGGTCACTTGGCTGTCAACAGCAGAGCTGCGGCTGGAGCCGGGACTTTCCCCTTGTTCGCTGGCTACACCAGACTACTTTAAGAGATAAAACCCAGGCTACCCCTGAGGCTTCTGCTTGCATAACAGCTCAGCAGAGCAAGCCAAGCTGTCCAAACTCCCTGGAGAGCAAAGGGTCCAGATAACAGAACAGGGCACTAAATCCAAGCTCCGATTGGTACAACTTGCTTGTTCCAGGGTTCTTCCAAGAGGGCAAAGCATCCACCCAAGAGCTCCTGGGGCTCTAACTGTGAACTGCCTAGGCAGACGGGCCATTGTAATAAAAGTTGTATGAGATATATGAGAACAGAGAATGTGTCGGTCGTGTCCCCTGCTGTGGCTTCAGGACAGTGGTTCGCACATCGTGGGTACTCAATAAACATACATAGTAAATGAATACATGATATAAGCTGCCTTCCGTTCTCCTCTCTGCTGTACACGGGTACACTCTACAGCTGCTTGGAATGTCCCCAGGGCACACCCCAAGCACAGCAAAACTGGCCCAGTGTTTCTTGGAATTTGTGTATGTGTGTGCACGTGTGTGTGCATGTACATGTGTGTGTCTGTGTGTTTTGGTGTGCATATGATCACTTGTGCATGTGTTCACGTGAGTGCAGGTGCATCTAGGGGTGAGAGGTCAACTCTCTGTGTTGTTCGCCTTTCATGTTCCACCTAATTTTTTAAGACAGGGTCTCTCTTTAGCACCCAGACTTCACCAGTTCAGTTAGGCTGGCCAACCAATGACCTCCAAAGACCCTCCGGCTCTGGCTCCCTGTGTTGAAATTCTAAGCACATACCACTATGCTTGGCTTTTATCCAGGTGGTAGGGATTCTGTGCAGGCTTCCCATGCTTGCCCAGCAGGTCCTTTCCCCCACTGAGCTATCCCCACAGCCATTTGGGGATGTCCACGATGGTCGTGAGCACAGCCACTTGCCTGCAGCTGTCCACACACACCTATGTCCTCTCCCCAGCCATCAAACCTCATGCGCAGCTGCGGCAGCCCAAAGCCCTTTGCCTTCCCAACCAGTTCAAAATCAAGATGACTTGCAAGTTTTCTGCAAGCAAAGGCGCACTCTTAAATATTGATATCGTTTCGGGAAAGAAGTAACATTTCAACAGCAAAGGCAACAGGACGTGCTATCAGAACCAGGAGCAGTCTTCCCTTAGAACAAACGGCAGAGACAGATTAGCATATTCCCCCAAAGAAAAAAGGGCCGGCCTTTAAATTTTTTAAATGCAGAAAAGTTACGATGTAGAATGTTACATGGTAATATCTAACTTGATTCAAATGTGTCATGTTGAGGATCTGCCTCAGACGTTTACATGTATGTTGGAGCATGCATGCACCTAAAATCTAACTCTCTCTCTCTCTCTCTCTCTCTCTCTCCCTCTCTCTCTCTCTCTCTCTTTCTTTCTCAAAATAACTAAAAAGTTAATAAGCAATTAAAAATATTCCATGAGCACTCCCTCATAGTCTCAGCAGTTCGCCAACTGTATTCTCTTATGCTCCAGCTCTAGGAGATGAAACTTAATCCCCAGAATACAGATGGGGACACCAAAGTTCCTGGAGAGATGGTTCAGAGACTAAGAGCACTTGTCGCTCTTGCACGGGACCCAGGTTGGATTCCCAGAACCCAGGCAGAGGCTCACAACTGCAGTTAACTCCAGTTCTAAGGGACCACACACTCGCTTCTGATCCCTGTGGACACCTGCATACACGATGCACATAAAAACACTGAGACACATACACCTATGCAAAATACATATTTTTAAAAGATTGCTGGTGAGGGAAAGGGGCTATGATGCTGTGTGTGTAGGCAACCTTGGTGAGCACAGATACTCGGGACTTTGTGGCTCAGTCCCCCCATGTCTTAGGCAGGGAACATTCCAAACTATGCTTACAATGGGGAGAAGAATGGAAAGCAGGCAGAATCATCCCCCGCAAATTTCATCAAACACCAACTATATGCTTTAAATCCCTAAGTACCAGCCATGTAAGAGACCTGACAATATTTCCCAGGTGCTTGAACGAGAAACTCATTCAGGGTCTCATCCCTCAAAATATCAAAATATCTAGATGTTCTCGAAAGTCAAAGTTGATATTTATTAACTAAAAGCTGATCTAGTCTCCGGGAAAGGTATCACAGTGGGACCATTGGTTCTTTTGGAAAGAGAAATTACATTTTAAAAAACAAGATACCAATTTCCCATGCATCCTTCGGCTAGATGCCAGGCCCTTGGGATAGCTCATAGCATTTCTGGTTAAAGAGAGAGAGGAGAAGAGAGAAAAATCTTGAAAAGGGGGCTTTTCATATAGACATACAAGGAAGTAAATACAATCGATTGAAATTTCTGAAGGAGAAACATTCGTTTTGCTGTGCTATAAAAACAGCCCAAGCTACTTCATTATTCCTTATTTCTAAGACTTGGGGTGTTTTCTTTCCCATAAACTAGACACCTATGGGGGAGAAAATGAAAATAAGGAGAAAAATAATCAGTGGTGTTGGTCACCGGCTTTGGATTGTGGTAGGGTAGCAAAGGCACAGTCTCGTACGCTTTACTGAAGGTAAGGGAAAGGAAACAGAACTTGCTTCTTTTCTGGAATCTGCTGTAATTCCACAGGGGTCAGAAGCAACTGGAACTCAGAAGGCAAATCTTCGTGGCCCACACAGTCAGCCTCCAGGTTCAGCCATCTAGGAGGTGAAGTGGGAGCGAACTTTGGGGGCAGAGCTTTTTTCTCTGATCGCTGAGGCTTGGGTTTCCACAAGAGCTGGAGGAGTTGAGATACTGACTTGACCTTGAAAAGCGCACAGGTGCTCCCCAACCTACAAGGAGCAGCGCATCTGAAATAGGAAGCCCTGTGGGCTGTCATGCCAGGTGGGAGAGATGACTCAGTAGACAGTGTTTGCCACCCAAGCATGAAGCCCTGAGTTTGAGTCTTAGAGTTCATGTTAAAAAGTATATATATACTATACAGTGGTGGTGTATGCCTCCAATTCAAGTGCTGGGAAGTTGGAGACGTGAATTCCTAGAGCTTCCTGAACAGCGAGTGTGATTGAACTGGTGGGATCCAGGTGCAGCGAGGGATCCTGCCTCAAAAAAAATAAGGTGGGAATTGATAGGGGACCATCAACCTTTGGCCTCCCCGCACATAAGAAAGTGAAAGAGAAGAGGAGAGGAGGGGAGAGGAGAGGAGGGGAGGGGAGGGGAAGGGGGGAGGGGAAGAGGAAGGAAGGGACAAAGAGGAAAAGGAGCAGAAGGAGTTCATTGAAGCCAATCCTGGTGTCCCCATCTCCTCAAGAGGCCAAGGCAGGAGGATTACAAGTTCAAGGTCTGGCTGGGCTGCATAGTGAGTGCAAAGCCAGCTTGGGCAACTTAGTAAGATCGTCTCAAGCTATAAAGAAAAGGGTGGGCTGAAAATTTCCTTCAGTGATAGAGTGCTCGCCTAGCACATATGTGCCCCTAACTTCAATCCCCCAGGACCATAAATAAAAAAGAAAATACACTGAGTAGCCTTCACCTACTGAGCATTTGTGCTTAACAAACAGCATGCTGTAGAGGGCTGGTCATCTGTCCTCATTATCAGGTGGCTGGCTGGGAGCGGGACTCTCTTCTGCTGCCTAGCATCACAGGAGGGTCTCGTGCCACATAGCAGTAGCCCAGGAAAAGATCAGAATGTAAAGGATGGTTTCTACTGAACAGTTATAACTCTCACACCACCGCAAAGTCAAAAAGCCTTTGTGACTTTGAGGCCATCTGCATCCCCAAATGGATGCACAGCTCCTAGTTAAACAGGGAGCCCCTGAACATTGAGCTGTCTCTGGCTTCAAGGGATCAGAGGGCACAGGGGATCCAGTAAAACATCACAGAGATTGTCCTGAAACTCAGCCCCAGATGGACTTTCCCAGTTTCTGAAGACAGGTGCTGATCTGGTCCTATAGTTCAAGTTTAGAAGAAATCTTGGAGCACAGGGACTAAGATGGCTTTCTTCTAGAAGCCAGAGGCATGGAGTAGAGTCAGCCTTTCACCACCTTTGGCCAAAGCCTGCCCCTTTCAAATTCTAAAAAAAAGGGAGATTTAAAGGTTTCAATCCATGGTTGATCCCATTGCTTTGGATCCCATGTGTTGGGGAAGCACACTTTGGTCGGGGGGGGGGAGGGCATAGTAGAAACAAAGCTGGGTACCTCATGGTCTGGAAGTAAGAGAAAAGAAAAAGAGCAGGCAGCACCCACAATTCCCCTTAGGGCTCATTCCCTGTGACCTAGAGCTCAGAAGGTTGGTTTCTTCAAGGTCCACCATCTCCCAATAACCCAAGGCTGGGGATAGAGCCCTTGACATGTTGCCCTTTGGAGAAAGTGTAAGATCTAAATTGCAATACCATGTCAGGTGATGGTCCATGATCAGTTGACCCCCAAAGACTGCAGGGGGCTCACCACAGCCTCTTAACAGAATGGATATGGCACCAAGGACACTATGAGGGGACAGGAAGGACAAGGGGGTTGGGGAACTATGGATGAGGTGAGATTGGACATGCACTTTCTGTCTCTTACACACACGCACATACACACACACACACACACACACAGAGAGAGAGAGAGAGAGAGAGAGAGAGAGAGAGAGAGAGAGAGAGAGAGAGAGAGAGAGAGAGAGAGAGAGAGAGAGAGAGAGAGAGA